>NW_006925914.1:4168-6613 GCF_000298275.1 Orycteropus afer afer | reverse complement strand
AGGCAGTATTACATGGAAGTAGATTGTCCAGCCTTCCTACTGAGGAGTGGCTGGTGGGTTTGAACCGCTAGCCTTCTGGTTAGCAATCAAATGCCTTAGGCACTACACCACTGGAACTTCCCTGGAGAGGGAAAAATAAGGGAAAAGAGATAGAGTAGGAGAATAATGAAGAAAAAAATGGGAAAAATGCAAAAAGGAAAACAAGGAATAGGGAGAACCATAAGAAAGAAAAAAATGGGAACCAGGAAGAGGAAAGAGAGAAAAAGTTGAAAACTAGAACCTGGAATGGGAGGAAGAAAGACTAATAATAAAAAGATGAATAAAAAAATAATGATAATTTTAAAACAGACAAAAACAAACAAACTAATAACAAAAAAAGGAAAACAAAGATCTATGCCGGGCAGGGCAGGGCACCCAAGCTCTGTTGGAGCACACAGACAGGAATACAATTCCTTCCGGCCCAGAAGATGGGTAGGAATGAGGGATGGCCGCACCTCTGTTCACCAAGAGGGTGTGGCATATAAGAGTAACAAGAGGAATATCACACCTTTCCAGTTGTTTGTGTCTGGAATGTCCTTGCGGTTGCTGTCAAGTGCCGCCTATTGTTAGTTGCCTGGAATCTGAGAGACACTGTTGCTTTAAATATCCAAAATGGTTGAACCACTTTTAAACATTCAAAATGGCTGCACCCTCCGGACAGCCAAAAGTCCACAGCTCAGCCCAGCTCCCTCTTCACTGCTTCCCTTTTTATTTCCAGCCACTAGTTCAGTCCTCTATGCAGCCCCTGGCTAGCAGGGCCAATTTTTAGGTTAATTCTTAGGTCCTAACACCACTTGGCAATATCCCAGATGTCCATGCCATTGGGATTGCTGACAGACGACAGCTCCGTATGTCTCATTTTTTGGTGTTTTCATGTAGGTTCTTCTACTAGTTGGAGTTTAGTCTACTTCTATATCATTCCTTTCAAAGCTCAGGGCTCCAGGATTATCGTCTGTATCTGGTTCCTCTTTTCTTTGTTGAAGAGGGTCTATGTAGTTTGTCTGCCTATTCCTCCATGTTACTGGAACTCTCTAAAGAGGTCTTTTGCAGCAGATTTGCCCCATGCAGTAAGTTGTCTGATTTCTTGATTGCTGCTTCCATTGGCGTTGATTGTGGAACCAAATAATGTGAAATCCTTGACACCTTCAATCTTCTCTCCATTTATCGAGATGCAACTTATTGATCTAGTTGTGAGGATTTTTATTTTCTTTATGTTGAGATGTAATCCATACTGCAAACTGTAGTCTTTAATCTTCATCAGTAAGTGATTCAAGTCATCATCTTCACTTTCAGCTAGCAAGGTTGTGTCATCTGCATATTGCAGGTTGTTAATGAGTCTTCCTCCAATCCTGATGCCATGTTCTTCATATCATCCAGCTTCTTGGATTATTTGCTCAGCATAAAGATTGAACAAGTGTGGTGAAAGGGTACAACTCTGATACCTTCCCTTCCTGATTTCAAACTATGCAGTATCCCCTTGTTCTGTTCCAACGACAGCCTCCTGGACTATGTACAGTTTCCTCATTAGAATGGATGATGAAGAGTATCAAATTGCTTTGGTATTTAGATCCTATTGAATACATTTAAAAGAGGTACAAGTTTTATTTAAATGTCAATATCCACACTATACTAGAAACTATATCCTTTGTAACTATTTAATCTTAATCTTAGTTGCCAACGTCATTTTATAAATCTTTTAGGGAGCATGGGAGTCTTTTTTTTTTTTTTTTTTTTTCATTGTGATTTGGGTGAAAGTTTGCAGAGCAAATTCATTTTCCATACAGAAGTTCACACATACTTTGTCTCATGACATTGACTGCAATTCCCCACAATGTAACAGCTCACCTCCCACTTCCTCCCCTTAGTTATGTCTTCCTTGTGTCCTTCTCTCCCATGCACTCCTGGCCCTGAGCTGTCTCCCTGTGCACACACAGCCCTTCTATTCTCCCATGATTGATCTCTCCAAGGACTGTATCTACCTAATGTAAATGTTCAGCTTATATGCCTGTCTTTTTTTGGCTGGGAGCCACAGGACTGGGTTCAATTACAGACCTGAAGGGCAGCTAGGGGCCATAGTCTCAGTTGTTACATCAGGCTCTATGTGACCAGCGAACCTGGTCCACGCCCCCCTTTTTTCTTTTTAATGATTTTGAGTTTTGTTCCATATTGTTCTCTCACTCTATCCAGGATCTCCTACATAGATCCCCCTCTGAGTGGTTGACAGTGGTAGCTGGACACCATCTAGTTCTTCTGGTCTTCTAGTCATATAGGCTGAGAATTACATGGTATACTAGTTGCTTGGACTAATTGTTTCCATGCATTTTTGGGTTTCTTTCTTCTTTGCTCTGGACAAGGAGAGACCCATAGTTGCATCTAGATGGCTGCTTGCAAGCTTTTAAGATCCCA
>NW_006925914.1:0-2773 GCF_000298275.1 Orycteropus afer afer | reverse complement strand
ATACACTCCACACTGCTATGACTACAGTCAAGTAACAAAGAAAGTCCTGTTCCCAAATGGAATGATATCTATGGGTAAGGGTTTAGGATTCACAGCCCCTTTTTTTTTTGTGCTTTAGGTGCAAATTTAGTTTGTTTTACATTTAGCATTTCATGTACATTTGGTTTCACTCCCTAATTACTATCCCCAACCTTAACCCACTCTCCTTCCCTCCCTGCCCAGTAACACACACACACACACCCCGCTGTGCCTCTCATAGTTATGCGCTCCTGTGTATCCTGCATTTCCTCTGTGTGAATGTTGCCCTTCTGGTGCCCTGTGGTCCATTGCTCCAAGGAGTGCACCTCCATAGAGCATGTGGGTGCCTCACCCTGGGTTGAATGGTCTCCGTGTACTTACTTATTTACTATTGCACTGAGAGCCAGCCCCTGGGAGTGAGTTTTATTCCAGGCCTGAAGTGTATCCCAGGCCCATAGGATTTGGGGTACCAGCAGACTCCATCTGACCAGTAATTCTGGTCATTATTGTGTTTTTGGATTTTGTTCCATGTTTTTCCTCCCACACTCTTCAGGATCTCCAGTTTTAATGCTTTCCCAAGTAGTTGGCATTGGTAGCCAGGTACCTTCTAGTTCTTCTGGTCTCAAGGGCCATTGTGACCTAGGGCTTCCAAATGTCCTTGGTTTTTTGTACTCTTCTTCACTTCCGATGATAGGAGACCATTGGCTGCCTCTTAGATGGCCACTTGAAAGCTTTTAAGACCCCAGTCGCTTCTCACCAATGTAGGTTGTGGGGCAAGATTTTTATGTATTTTGTTGTGCCAGTTGAGTCTGGTGTTCCCCGATACCATGGGCCTGATTCGATAGAACCGTTGGATTTCTCTACCACAGTATCTGGCTGTCTATGAGGGATTACTATATGTTTGTCTTCTGTTGTTTCTGTAAGGATTGTGGGTATTTTGTAGTAGTGGTATCTGTGCAAGATAAGCTTCAGCTGAATCTGTCCTTAGTCTAGAGTATAATCCTGTTCATTGATCCCCATCTGATCTCAGATGTTTATGTGTTTATCTGTAGCCTGGTGTTTGGTGTTAATGGTAATGCAGTTCTAAGGAATCGCCATGCTGTTTTCCACAGTGGTTGTATCACTGCATAGTCCCACCAGCAGTGTATGAGAGTCCCAGTCTCTCCACATCCTCACCAGCATTTGTTACTTTCTGTCTCGTTGAATCTTGCCATCAGTGCTGGGGAGAGATGGCATCTCATTGCTGTTTTGATTTGCATCTCTCTGATGATTGTGAGCATCTCTTCATGTGTTTGCTGGCCACCTGAATATCCTCCTTGGTTAAGTGTCTATTCATGTCTTCTGCCTATTTTTCAGTTGGATTGTTAATTCCTCTGGTGTTGAGGCGGTGGAGTTTTCTATAAATCTTAGAGATAAGTCCCTTACCAGATATATAATTATCGACAAGTACGAATTTGTCGCTGTGATTTTGTTATGTGCTTTTTCATAGTGTTGACTTCTCTGTTCCTCATAATTTTCTATGCTGAGCTCATTTTGTTTATGAATCGTGTATCACTTCCTTTGTTGCTATTATTTTAGTATTTGCTAAATATTTGTGCTGGTCCTCTTTTTTATTTTGATGTGAAGGTTTATCATTTTTCTTTGAGGTTACCCTGTGATTTATAGCTTTCTTCCCAAGTTTAGAACAGTCCGTTGTATCTTGTAGTTGTCTTTACTTCCCTACCATCTAGAAATTAGGTAACTACACAGTTTTTTTTCCCTACTTTTTGGTTTGTAGTTGTCTTCATTTGTCAATTAATGTCTCTGCTTCCCTGTTTACAATTTTGTAGGTTGTTTTTTTTTTTTTATTTTGGTACTTCCATAGCTGGGTTGGTTTCTGGGTTATGTCATGATGTGTGTTAATAGTCAGTTGTTGTTGACTATTGTTGCTTCTCTGTCCAAAGGGCTTCCTTTAGCATCTCTTGTAGGTTGGTCTGGTTTTAACAAATTTCCTTAATTTCTGCTTATCTGGAAATATACTAATTTCAACATCATATTTGAGGGATAGTTTTGCTGGGTACTTAATTCTTGGTTGGAAATTTTTCTCTTTCAGTGTTCTAATATATACCATCCCATTACTTTCTTGCCTGCATGGTTTCTGCTGAGAAATCCAAGCTTATTCTTATTGGTTGTCTCTTGTAGGTAACATTTTGCTTTTCCCATGCTACTTTCAGGATTCTTTCCTTGTCTTTGGTTTTGGTGAGTTTGATGATGATATGTCTTGGTGATTTTCTTTTGCAGTCTGTCCTGTTTGGGGTTCGATGGACTTCTGAATGCATATATTCTTATCTTTCATCATACCAGGAAAATTCTCTTCCAACACATGTTTGACAATTTTTTCTGTGGTTTTATTTCTCTCTTCTTGTTCTAGAATTCTGATTACACATAGGTTATTCCTTGTGATGGTATCCCACATGCACCTTAGGCTTTCTTCATTTTGTTTTGATCTTTTTTCTGATGGATTGCTTTCCAAAGAAGTATTGAGGTATTTGCCTTCAATCTCACTAATTCTGTCTTCCACTGAGTCAGTTCTGCTCCTTTGCCTGTTCAATGTGTTACCTACTTCTGAAAATTTAGTATTAATCATCTGGATTTCTATCTAGATTTTGAATCATTTCTGATTTTTCATTTATTTTGTCATTTTGTTCTTGTATTGTCTTTCAAAATTGTTCTAGGGTTTTCTCTGTGCTTTCCTCAATTTTGTCAGTGTTTTCCT
>NW_006925913.1:8628-9350 GCF_000298275.1 Orycteropus afer afer | reverse complement strand
ATCATGTTATCATCTCCTTTATTCCTATTGTTTTAGTATTTGCTAAATATCTGTGCTGGTCCTCTTTTTTATTGTGATGTGAAGGTTTATCATTTCTCTTTGAGGTTACCTTGTAATTCATAATTTTCTCCCCAAGTTTAGACAGTCCACTCTATCTTGCAACTCTCTTGACTTCCTCACCATTTTTTCCCCTTCTTTTTTTTTGTTTTTAGTTGTCCTCATTTGCCAATTGATGTCTCTGGTTCCCCGTTTCCAATCTTGTAAGCTTATTTTACTTTAGATACTTCCATAGCTGTGTTGGTTTCTGGGTTATGTCATCTTGTCTATTAATGGTCGGTTGTTGTTTGCTATTATTGGTTCTCTGTTCAAAGGACTTTTTTAGTATCTCTTGTAAGGTTGGTCTGGTTTTAAGAAATTCCCTTAATTTCTGCTTATCTGTAAGTTTCCTAATTTCACCATCATATTTGAGGGGCAATTTTACCAGTATACAATTCTTGGTTGGAAATTTTTCTCTTTCAGGGTTTTATATATACCATCTCATTACCTTCTTGTCTGTATGGTTTCTGGTGAGAAATCAGAGCTTATTCTTACTGGTTGTCCTTTGTAAGTAACTTTTTGTTTTTCCCATGCTTTCAGGATTCTTTTTTTGCTTTTTGTTTTGATGAGTTTGATGATGATATGTGTTTGTGATTTTCTTTTGGGGTCTATCCTGTTTGGGGTTC
>NW_006925913.1:0-6209 GCF_000298275.1 Orycteropus afer afer | reverse complement strand
TTCCTCATCTTTGGTTTTGGTGGTTGGGGCATAAATATGAATAATAGTATTCACAGGTCTTCCTTGTAGGTGTATGGATATTTCCCTGTCACTGACAGCATTGTACTTCAGGACAGATCTAGAAACATCCTTTGTGATGATGACTGCCACGCCATTCCTCTTCAAACTGTCATTCCCGGTATAGTAGATCACATGACTGTCTGATTCAAAATGGCCCAAACCAGTCCATTTCAGCTCACTAATGCCGAGGATATCAATCTTTATGCGTTCCATTTCTTTTTTGACAACTCCAATTTTCCTAGATTCTTACTTCGTACATTCCATGTTCCAATGACTAATGGATGTCTGCAGCTGTTTCTCTTCAATTTGTGTGGTGCCACATCAGCCAACGGAGGTCCCGAAAGCTCTACCTTATCCATATAAGTAAGGCTGGGTTTACTCAGATGATGCAGCTCTTTCCCAGTCTTATTTTGAGAGTCTTCTAACCTAATTGGACTATTCATAAAGTTGTGCAGTAATGTATCAAACAGTGTTTCTTTGCTATTTGTAAGGTTTTCCCTGGCTAATTCTTTGAGAAGTGGACGACCTCTTCCTTCTTCCTAATCTGTCTCAGTTTGTAAGCTGGGCTGATACCTGTGCACCATGTGCATCCCACTGGTTTGAAGCACCAGTGGCTCAGCCTCAAAACTCACATCAAACGTCACCACAGTAGGATAAACTGACAGATATGTTTGTCTCCCTGTTGGAAACCTCTCGTACCACCCTTACCTGGGTCCCCATGGCTGACTCCTCCTCTGTCCAGATTCCTGGGCATTTTAATCCCCTTTCATCCGCTCTCCCACCCTGCTGCTTTGGGTGTGCCTGAGTTCCCTCTCCTCACCTGGATCCCTGTAGCTGACTGGTCCTCCGTCCAGGTTCCTGGCTTTTTATCCCCTTTCTCCCGCTCTCCTGCCCTGCTGCTTTGGGTGTGCCTGAGTTCCCTCTCCTCACCTGGATTTCTGCGGCTGACTGGTCTTCTGTTCGGGTTCCTGGCTTTTAATCCCCTTTCTCCCGCTCCCCTGCCCTGCTGTTTGTTTTGGGAGTGCCTGAGTTCCCTCTCCTCACCTGGATCCCTGCGGCTGACTACTCCTCTGTGCGGGTTCCTGGCTTTTAATCCCTTTCTACCACTCTCCCACCCTGCTGCTTTTGGTGTGCCTGAGTTCTCTCTCCTCACCTGGATCCCTGCGGCTCACTGCTCCTCAGTCTGGGTTCCTGGCTTTGAAGATATCTAAATATAATTCTTTTGAATTCCTTATCAGGGAGTTCCAATGCTGCCGCTTCTCCAGGGATGTGTTTTGGGTCTATATCTTGTTTCCTTGTTTCCACCACTTTATCTTGTCTCTATGTGTGGACTGTGATGATCTGTTGTCTCTGAGACATTGTGATGTTGTTGTATTTAGATGTCTATTAACTGTTTGTGAAGAGCATCTAAGGGTGAGTCAGGCTTTTCTTGGTGGTTGTTTATTTTTGGCCAGTTGGTGGAGAAGGAAGTGGTGGCTCTCACTCAGTAATTGAAGCTGCAGGAGGTATGAGTGTAGTTGCGTCATATGGGCATGGTTTCTGTATCCCACTCAGTTAGACCAAAACAATAATTAAAAAACCATCAAAAAAGTAAAAGCAAGTAGATATAAAGCACACCTTGTAAACACACAGGAACAGTCACCAAGAAAAAGAAAAAGGAAAAAAGGAAAAAAAAAAAACCCCCACAATATCTGGGGAGAGGGCAATAAGAGAAAAAAGGTAGACTAGGAGAAGAAAGAAGAAAAAAAAAAAAAGGAAAAATGCAAAAAGCAAAACAAGGAATGGGGTAACCACAAGAAAGAAAAACAAAATGGGAAGGAGGAACAGAGAAGAGAGAAAAAACTGAAAGCTAGTATCTGGGAAGGAAAGAATAAAAAATAATAATAACAAGGACAAAATAATAATAATTTTAAAATAGAAAAAAACAAACCAGAAAAAAAAATCTGGGAGAGCAGGACAGGGCACCCAGCCTCCACCTGAGCACACAGACTGAGATGGAATACCCGCCAGCCTAAAGGTGGGTGGGAGTGAGGGATATCCACACGTCCATTCATCAAGAGGGTGTGGGGCATAAAAGAAACAAGGGGAATATTGCACCTTTCCAGTCGTTTGTGTCTGGAATGTCCTTGTCATTTCTGGCAAGTGGAGCCTATTCTTTAGTCTCTGGAATCTGGTAGAACACTGTCACTTTAAATATCCAAATGGTCCAACTGCTTATAAACATTCAAAATGGCTGCACCCTCCAGACAGGCAAAAGTACACAGCTCACTGTCTCCCTCTTCGGTGCTTCCCCTTTTATTCACCAGCCACCAGTGCAGTCCTCTGTGCAGACCTTGGCTAGCAGGGCTGATTTTTAGGTTAATTCTTGGGTCCTGGAAAGAAGGTTGGATAATCTACTTCTATAGTGATACTACCTCAAAAACCGAAGGAGGGGTCACTATGAGTTGGATCCAACTCCACGGCAGTGAGTTTGGTTTTTTTGTTTTTTAACACCACTCGGCCTATCCAAGCTGTCCATGCTATCAGGATTGCTGACAGACCACAGTTCCTTATGTCTTCTTTTTGGTGTTTTCATGAAAGTTCTTCTACTAATTGAAGTTTAGTCCACTTCCACATCCTTCCCTTCAAAGCTCAGGGCTCCAGGATTATCTTCTGTATCTGTGTTAATCAGTTCCCCCTTTCTTTGTTGAAGGAGAGTTCTGGTGGTGTAGTGCTTAAGAATTTGACTCCTAACCAGAAGGCTGATGGTTCAAACCCACCAGCCACTCTTTGGAAGGAAGGTTGGACAATCTATTTCTGTAGTGGTACTGCCTCGGAAACCCAAGGAGGGGTCTTTATGAGTCGGAACCGACTCCATGGCAGTATGTTGCATTGCGTTTTTCTTTGTTGAAGAGGATCTGTGCAGTTTGATGGCCTATTCTGCCATCTTACTGGAACTCCCAACCTGAACCTTAACATTTTTTAAAGCCACAGTTCTATAATATTCTTCTTATTCCCTGCTGGTTTTGAAAAATCCTTCCAAGAATGCTAACCAAAAAAACCAAACTCACTGCTATTGAGTTGATTCTGACTCATTGTGCACCACTTTGGGTTTCTGAGGCAGTAAATCTTTATAGAAGTAGATTGCCCAGTCTTCCTCCTTTGGAGTGGCTGGTAGGTTTGAACCACCAACCTTCTGATTAGTAATCAAATGCCATAGGCACTATGCCACCAGAACTCCTTTCAAAGAATGCTAAGCACACAGAAACCAAGATTATCCTATAAAATGTGTTACCTGTGTTCTAAACAAATAAGACTTGATTTTTTTTAAAAATAGTACTTTCTAGAATTATTTTGCTGTGCTAAAAATACATTAAAAATCAAGTCAACGTTTTTCACACGTACAATTCAAGGACACTGATTATGTTCATCATGTTGTACAACTATCACTCCATTCCATCCATTTCCCAGTTATTCCACCACCATTAACAGATTCTCAGGAGCTTTGGTGGCACAGAGCCCAAAGCATTTGACCACTAAACAGAAAGTTGGTGGTTCAAACCAACCAGCTACTCCATGGAATGAAGACTGGGCAATCTACTTCAGTAAAGATTTACTGCATTGGAAATCCAATGGGGATTGCTATGAGTTGGAATAGACTTGATGGCAGTGAGTTTATTAACAGATTCTCAGTGTCCCCTAAACTTCCCCTTTCCTTCTCCTTCTCACTCTTGGTAACCATTAATAAACTTTGGCCTCTATACATTTGAATGTCTTGATCCTGTAAGAGGGGCACTATTTTCATGTGGCATTCATAATAATATTATGTATGCTGTGAGTTGGCAAGGACTTGAGAGCACCTAACAACAATAACATGCTGCTCTAGAAGCTCTTTCCATCCTCCTCCACATTCTCTGTACCCAAGAGGCTTTCTTGAACAGAATGTATCAAAGGATTTCCTTGCTCTCGGGCTCTTGATTGGATTCAGCCAATAGCAGGCACTGGAGCAAATCTGGAGAGTAGAAAAGGGATGGAAGAAGAAATTTATTTTCTCAGCTCCCTCCCTACCAGGAGAGTGGTCATGGGTTGGCTGCAACTCTTTATGGTAGGTCATAGGGCCTATCAAGTGGCCCTTCTAAATAAAACCTTTCCTGACTCCCTGATTCCTTTCCCCAAATCTTGGCTAGGGCTGACAGTTTGTTCCATTGGACTCTGCACAGCTGTATCACTACACGGGATTATAATCTTCTGCTCACCTCTTGCAGCTTAAGCTCCCCTTGCAAGACTGTCTTATTTTTGTTTCCAGTGCCTCATACATGCAGATACTCAGTAAATCTTTAATGTATTTGATCAAGCATTTAATAATAGAAACACTATTTCTCTATCTCCTTCTACATAAGCAAAGGCAAAATAGTGCTGGAGCTTGAAAATAAAAAGAAATATGAAATCCTGAACAAGTCACTCCAAAGGCTGATTTAATATTCTTCTCGTTTTATTAAGGGAAGAATAACAATAATTGAAGAGATGATTCAAAATTTAAAAGTGATTCTTACACACAAGTGAAGAAAAAAATACAATATTTTACATTTAGTGTATATTTTATAATTTTGTATAACATTATAGTAAGGAGACCTGGTGGCAAAACAGTTAAGCACTTGGCTGCTAATTGAAAGGTTGACGGTTTGAGCCACCCAGAGTCTTCACAGGAGAAAAGACCCCGTCTTCTGTTCCCGTAAACATAACAGCCATCTCTGTCACAGGGAGTTACTATAAATCCAAAGCCGACTGGATGATACCTAACAACAATAATGTTCTAACCTTTTATGACCTTTCTTTCCTGTATATGAGGCCAATGAGTATTTTCAAAGAGCTTATCATGGCATCATTTGAATCCATGGGAACAATGCTCACTAGGCCTGCTGCTACCTGTAAGATAAAGTATGCTTACTTAACAGGAAAGATTTGAATCATTCTTACAGAGCTCTTGGGAAATAGCACATTTTTCTTTCCTTGGGTAAAAACTTAAATCATTTGTAATAAGATCACACTTCTAGTGATATTATGAACAGATGGTGTCTAACAACAGAATATAAATGACAGATGTACATTTATCTAGTTACATTGATCATTGTAGAACCGTTAATCTGGATAATTCCAATGACAATGATAAATTCATTTCAGGCCTTAAATTGAACCAACAATAGATAATTGATCAAACTAACTAGAAAAATGACCAAAGTCTACTTAATTATGAATGTATAAATATAGCTCTAGAGTAGGACTAGAAGCATTTAGCATTTTATAATGGTTAACATTTCAAGTTCTTAGAAACTCTGACAGGAATTTTATCTCAATATGAAGTCTCCTAGTAATCTCTTGTGTTATTTTAGAAAATCCAATGTATTTATGCTTCTTGATGTAGTTAAATATAGTTCAACTCATATTTGTGTTTCACCAACTTGGTCTATCTCTCTAAAAAGATCAAACTCAAGCTATATCAGTCTAATCACTTTATCGAGGAAAAATTATTGGCAAAAAAAAGGAGAAGAAAGGATTTTGGAACCATAAGTTATAGTTCTACATTTACATGTGACTATAAATGCATTCAGTGATTAAGAATGACTTTTTCATTTTTTAAAAAAATATTTCTTTTTTTATTATGCTGAAATATACTAATCAACATATTTGTCATTTCATTCATTCTTATGTGTACAATTCAGTGACATTAATTACATTCACTCTGTTGCACACTTCATCCTCTGTAGAGAGGATACTTCAGTATCTACCCATTAGTTTCAAAGTGTATATTACCTATGAGTCCCTAAGGCTCCTAGTGTCCCAGAGTTCCAAGTTAGGCGTATAGATTAAAAACCAATTGCTCTCATGTCGTTCCTGACTCAAAGCGAGATGTAGGACAGAGTAGAACTGCTCTGTAGAGTTTCCAAGGCTGTAAATCTTTCTGGAAGCAGACTGCTTCACCTTTCTCCCACAGAGTGGCTGGTGGGTTTAAACCCCTGACCTTTTGGTTAACCACAGTGCAACCAGAAAAAACAAAAACAAAACAAAAAACCAAAAAAACAAAAAACAAACGCAGTGCTGTGAGTGGGATCTGGTTCATAGTGACCTCTCCTTGGGTTTCTGAGGTGATATCACTAGGGAAGTAGATTGCT
>NW_006925912.1:5647-9667 GCF_000298275.1 Orycteropus afer afer | reverse complement strand
AAAGACCAAAATGGATGACAGAAGAGACTCTGAAACTTGCCCTTGAGCAGACAGTAGCTAAAGCAAATGGAAGAAATGACAAGATAAAAGAGCTGGACAAAAGATTTCAAAGAGCAGCTCGAACAGACAAAGCCAATTACTATAATGAAATGTGCAAAGACCTGGAGTTAGAAAACGAAAAGGGAAGAACACACTTGGCATTTGTCAAGCTGAAAGAACTGAGGAAAAAATGTAAGCTTTGAGTTGAAATATTGAAAGATTCTATGGTAGCGTAGTGCCTAAGGCACTTGATTGCTAACTAGAAGGCTGGTGGTTCAAACCCACCAGTTACTCCTCAGAAGGAAGGTTGGGCAATCTACTTCTGAAGTGATAGTGCCTCAGAAACCCAAGGAGGGGTCACTATGTGTCGGATCCCACATAATGGCAAATAACAACAACAAGAGCATGGGAAAAATACTGAATGATTCAGGAAGCATCAAAAGAAGATGGAAGGAATACCCAGAGTCACTGTACCAAAAAGAACTGGTTGATGTTCATATGCTCAAGAACCAATGATATTGAAGGAAGAACTTGAAGCTGCACTGAAAGAATCAGCAAAGACCAAGTCTCCAGGAATTGATGGAATACCCACTGAGATGTTTCACAAATGGATGCCTCACTGGAGGCACTTGTTCAGTTATGCCAAAAGATTTGGAAGACAGTTACCTGGCCAACTGACTGCAAGATATCCATATTTGTACCCATTTCAAAGACAGGTGATCCCACAGAACGTGGAAATTATCAAATAATATCATTAACATCACATGCAAGTAAAATCTTACTGAATATAATTCAAAAACAGTTACAGAAGTATATTGACAGAGAACTTCCAGTAAGGCAAGATGGATTCAGAAGAGGATATGGAACAAGGGATATCATTGCTGATGTCAGATGGATCTTGGCTCAAAGCAAAGAATACCAGAAAGATGTTTATTTGTGTTTTATTGACTACGCAAAAGCATTTGATTGTGTGGATCATAAGAAATTGTGGATAACATTGAGAAGAATGAGAATTCCAGAACACTTAATTGTACTCATGAGGAACCTGTATAGCAATGAGCAGGTTGTCGTTAAAAAAGAAAAAGGGAACACTACATGGTTTAAAATCAAAAAGAGAGTGTGTAAGGGTTGTATCCTTTCACATACTTACTCAATCTGTATGCTGAGAAAATAATCCAAGAAGCTGGACTATATGAAGAAGAACATGGCATTAGTATTGGAGGAAGAATCATTAACAACCTGTGATATGCTGACAATACAACTTTGCTTGCTGAAAGTGAGGATGACTTGAAGCACTTACTGAAGAAGATTGAAGAATACAGTCTGCAGTATGGATTACATCTCAATATAAAGAAAACAAAAATTCTCACAACTGGTCCTATAAGCAACATTATGATAAATGGAGAAAAGATTGAAATTGTCAAAGACTTCACATGGCTTGGTTCTGCAATCAATGCCAATGGAAACAGTAGTCAGGAAATCAGATGATATATAGCACTGGGCAAATTGGCTGCAAAGGACCTCTTTTAAGTGCTGAAGAGAAAAGTTGTCTCCTTGAGGACTAAGGTACACCTGACACAAGCCATGGTATTTTCAACCACCTCATATGCATGTGAGAGCTGGACAATGAATAAGGAAGACTGAAGAAGAATTGATGCTTTTAAGCTGTGGTGTTGGCAAAGAATGCTGAACCATGGACTGCTGAAAGAACTAACAGGTCTGTCCTGGAGGAAGTGCAGCCAGAATGCTCCTTGGAGGTGAGAAAGGCTAGACTTTGTCTCACACACTTTGGTCATGTAGTCAGAAGGGACCATTCCCTGGAGAAGGATGTCATGATTGGTAAGGTGGAGGGTCAACAAAAGAGGGGAAGGCCCTCAACAAGATGGACTGACACAGTGACAGTGGTGATAGGCTCAAGTATAGCAAGAGTAATGGAGCTGGATCAGGACCAGGTGGTGTTTCATTTTGCTGTGCATAGGATCACTATGAGTCAGTGACGAATCGACGGCATCTAACAACAACAACAATATATTTAGGTATCTTCAAAGGATTGAAAGACAGATCAAGAAAAACACAAACAAAACTCTAAAAGAATTTTGGAAGAAAATACAAGAACAAAATGACAAAATAAATGAAAAATTAGAAATGATTCTAAATCTACAGATAGAAATTCAGAAGATTAATATTAAATTGTCAGAAATAGATAACACATTGAAAGGGCAAAGGAGTAGAATTGATGCAATAGAAGACAGAATTCATGAGATTGAAGACAAATACCTGAATATTTCTTTGGAAAGGGATCAATCACAAAAAAGATCAAAACAAAATGAAGAAAGCCTAAGGTTCATGTGGGATACCATCAAAAGGGATAACCTATGTGTCATTGGAATTCCAGAACAGGAAGAGAAAAGTAAAACCACTGAGAAAATTGTCCAAGATTTATTGGAAAAGGACTTCACTGATGTGATGAAAGATGAGAATATATCTATTTAGGAAGTCCAACAAAATCCAAAAGGAGCTCTGGTAGCATAGTGGCTAAAGCACTTAACTGCTAACCAGAAGGCTGGCAGTTCAAACCCACCAGCCACTCCTCGGAAGGAATGTTGGGCAATCCTACTTCTGTAATGATACTGCCTCAGAAACCCAAGGAGGGGTCGCTATGAGTCGGGGCCGACTTGACGGCACATAACAACAACAACAACAACAACGAAATCCAAACAGGGTAGACTCCAAAAGAAAATCACCAAGACATATCATTATCAAACTCATCAAAACCAAAGCCAAAGAAAGAATCCTGAAAGCCACATGGGAAAAACAAAAAGTTACTTACAAAGGACAACCAGTAAGAATAAGCTCTGATTTCTCATCAGAAACCATGCAAGCGAGAAGGCAATGGGATGGTATACATAAAACCCTGAAGGAGAAAAATTTTCAACCAAGAATTATATATGTATCAAAATTGTCCCTCAAATATGATGGTGAAATTAGGAGATTTCCAAATAAGCAGAAATTAAGGGAGTTTGTTCAAACCAGACTAACCTTGCAAGAGATAATAAAGGGAGTCTTTTGAACAGAGAACCAAAAAAAGCAAACAACAACCGACCATTAATACACAAGATGACATAACCCAGAAACCACAGCTATGGACATATCCAAAGCAAAATAAGCTTACAAGATTGGAAACAGAGAACCAGAGACATCAATTGGCAAAAGAGGACAACTACAAACCAAAAAAAGGGAAAATACTGTGTAGTTACAGAACTTCTAAATGGTGAGCAAGTCAAGAGAATTGCAAGATAGAATGGACCATTCTAAACTCAAAGAGAAAATTATAAATCACAAGGTAACCTCAAAGAAAAATGATAAACCTTCACATCACAATAAAAAAGAAGACAAGCACAAATATTCAGCAAATACTAAAACAACAGCAAACAAAGGAAATGATAACATGATCCATAAACGTAATGAGCTCAGCACAGGAAATAATATGGAACAAAGAAACCAGAAATACTATGAGAAACACATAACAAAATGACAGCAACCAATCCATACTTATTGGTAACTACACTGAATGTTAATGGATTAAATGCACCACTCAAGAGATGGGGGGTTGCAGACTGGACAAGAAAACAAAACCCATCAATATTCTGCCTACAAGAGACATACCTTAGAGACAAAGACAAAAATAGACTAAAAATCAAAGGTTGGGAAAAGATATATCAAGCTAATTGCAACCAAAAAAGAGGAGTGGTAAAATTAATTTCTCATCAAATTGGCTTTAAGACAAAAACCATCATACAAGACAAGAAAGGACATTATATAATAATTAAAGGATCAATTGAACAAGAAGATATAACTGTAGCAAATATCTATGGACCCAATGAAAAAGCCCAAAAATACATTAATCAAACTTTAATGGAACTGAAAAGGCAAATAGATGACTCCACAGTCACAGTGGGAGAGTTTAATACACCACTTTTT
>NW_006925912.1:2150-5078 GCF_000298275.1 Orycteropus afer afer | reverse complement strand
GGGCACCAGCTAGTTCTTCTGGTCTCATAGTTGTATAGGTTGCAGATCAGATGGTGTACCAGTCGCTAGGACTGATTGTTTCCATTAATTTTGGTTTAATACACCACTTTCAATGAAAGGTAGAACAGTCGGAAGGAAACTCAACAAAGAGCAGAAGAGCTAAACAATACAATCCACCAACTTGACCTTATAGACAATGCGGTGTAAGTAAATTACATAGTGTGGCTTTTCTAGCCATAAATCTTTGTAAGCTCCATGGTGGAATTTGCCGTGAGCAACTGAGTAGCTCCTGATTGCTAAAATTATCCACCTGAGGTATTTCTGTTGAACCAGCACGTAGCAATCTTCTGGAAAGTTTGCTCTCCCTTATGTGTATAGAATTCTGATGTTGGGGTTGGTTAGTGGTCACTCTGCCAGGCTCAAAAGGAGCACTTCTAGAGGCAAAAGAATTTTCTCTGACTGCTGGCTGAGAACGACATACTACTAAGAGAAATGCACTCGTGAGAGACACATGCTGCTGAGAGACACCAAGAGACACACATTTCTGAGAAAGAGACACCAAGAGACATGCAGTGCAGGCAAAAAGACTGAAAGAGATTGTTGGCTGAGAGGCAGCAGGCTGAGAGAGACTGAGTGTTGTTCCTGAACTTAAATTGTAGCTTGGTGCTTCCCTAATAAACCTCATAATCTGTGAGTTCTGTGTGGCCATTGTAGCAAATTATCGAACCCAGCAGAAAGGTGGTAGGTGCTGTGGGAGGAACAATTGGTGTCAGGGTTGATGAAAGGGCTGGAGGGTGGCAGCTTGTCTGGCCTCACAGGATAGGACTTGGGCTATTGATGGTGATTCTGTCTTTCTTTTGTGGGATTAGAGGAGGTCAGAAGATATGGCCTCCCTGCCCCTTTGGCAGACATCCACAGAGCACTTCACCCAACAACACCAAAATATACATTCTTTGCCAGTGCACATGGAACATTTTCCATGATAGACCATATGTTAGGCCATAAAGGAAGCCTTCATAAATTTAAAAACATTGAAATATTGCAAAGCATCTTCTCAGATCATAATGCTATCAAATTAGAAATCAACAATAGGAAGATCAATGGAAAAAGAGTAAACACATGGAAACTGAACAACTCTTTCCTTAAGAAAGACTGGGTAGGGACTTCTGGTGAGATGAAGAAATAGGCAGACAAGTGACACAGACCCTCTTCAACAAAGAAGAGAAACACCAATTGACAGAGATACAAAAGATAATCCTGAAGCCCTGGGCTTCAAAAGGAACTATACAGTGAATTAGGCACAAACTAATGGAAAAACCTGAATGAAAACAGTGAGTACAGAGATGGTCGGAGCTGCAGTCTGTCAGCTATTCTGATAGGACAAATAGCCTGAATATTTCCAAGTGGTATTGAGACCTGAGAATTGACCTAAAGAACAGCCTGGTCACCAAGGACTGCAGGGACAACTGTGCTGGTGGCCTATGACTAGGAAGGTAAACAGCAAGGAGGGAGACAACCTGAGCTCTTGATTTTCTGCTGTCCAGGAGGCACAGCCACTTTGGATATTTAAAGTGACCAAGGGTGCAACCATTTTGAATGCTTACAAGCAGCGGTCATTTGGGATATTTAAAATGATCAGGGGTTCAGACAAGTAGCAGCCATTTTGGATATTTAAAGTAACCGAGGGTACAGCCATTTTGAATCATTACAAGTGGCAACCATTTTGGATTTTAAAGTGATAGTATCCTCATTTGGATTCCAGGGACCTAAGAATAGGCTCTGTTTGCCAAGGTCAGCAGGGACATATGAGAGACTGACAACAGGAAAGGAGACAGGTGGTGAGTGTATAAGTGCTGCCAACTAGCAAATAGAGGAGCACAGTACCTTGCTTGTGTAGACAACATACAAACAAAACAAAGAAAATGAAAATTGTGAGCAAGTCACTCCAACATACGATCATCAATTAAATAAAACACACAAATGTCAATGCCTTGGAGACAACAGAGCATCACAGTCTACACAAAGAAGCAAGATAAAGCAGGAGAAACAAAGGACCAGGATATAGACCCAAAACACATAAGGAATTCAAAAGAATTATATTTAGGTATCTTCAAAGGATTGAGAGACAGATCAAGGAAAACACAGAGAAAACCCTAAAACAATTTCAAAAGACAATACAAGAACAAAATGAGAAAATAAATGAAAAATTAGAAATGATACAAAATCTACACCCAGAAATCCAGAAGATTAATACTAAATTTTCAGAAATAGATAAAACATTGAATGGGCAAAGGAGTAGATTGAATAAATGAAAGACAGAATTAGGGAGATTGAAGACAAATACCTGAACACTTCTTTAGAAATGTATCAATCAGAAAAAAAGATCAAAACAAAATGAAGAAAGCCTAAGGTTCACGTGGGATAACATCAAAAGGAATAACCAATGTGTCATTGGAATTCTAGAACAGGAAGAGACAAATAAAACCACAAAGAAAATTGTCGAAGAACTGTTGCAAGAGAATTTTCCTAGTATGATGAAAGATGAGAATATATCCATTCAGGAAGTCCAGCAAACCTCAAACAGGATAGACCTCAAAAGAAAACCACCCAGATATCATCATCTAATTTAATAAAACCAAAGACAAAGAAAGAATCATGAGAGCAGCACAGGAAAAATGAAAAGTTACTTACAAGGGGCAGCCAATAAGACTAAGCTTGGATTTCTCAGCAGAAACCATGCAGGTAAGAAGACAATGGGATGGTATATATAAAACCCTGAAAGAGAAAAATCTCCAACCGAGAATTATGTACCCAGCAAAATTGTCCCTCAAATATGATGGTAAAATTAGGACATTTCCAGATAAGCAGAAATTAAGGGAATTTGTTAAAACCAGACCAATCTTACAAGAGATGCTAAAGGGAGCTCTT
>NW_006925912.1:1288-1990 GCF_000298275.1 Orycteropus afer afer | reverse complement strand
ACTTGGGAAGAAAACTATAAATCACAGGGTAACCTCAAAGAAAAATGATAAACCTTCACATCAAAAAAGAGGACCAGCATAAATGTTCAGCAAATGCTAAAGCAATAGCAATGATGCAAGTGACAACACGATTCATAAGCAAAATGAGCTCAGCATAGAAAATTATATAAAACAAATAAATCGACACCACAAAAAAGCACATAACAAAAATGACACCAACAAATTCATATTTGCTGATAATTACATAGCTGGCAAGGGACTTATCTCTAAGATTTATAGCAGAAGAGTGGATGACCAAACTATGGTCATACACGTAATGGAATGCTATACAGCACTAAAGAATAATGTATAGTCTGCAAAACACTGCATAATATGGATGAACTTGGAGGGCATTATGCTGAGTGAAATAAGTCAATCACAGAAGAACAAATATAGTACTAATTTGTTGTTGTGGAGGGTCAAGGAAAAGTTTATATATGGAGGGAAACTTTCTTTGTTGGTTGCCAGGCATGAGAGGGAAGGGGAGGGAACACCGCAAAAAAAAAAATTCATTGACCCATGTCACTTTTGTTTTGTGTATTTCACTGTACATAAACTATATTTCAATAAAACACATTTTAAAAAAAGAAAGAAAGACTGGGTAAGAGAAGAAATAAAAATTGAAATTCAAAAATTCCTTGAATCAAATGAGAATGAAAACAC
>NW_006925912.1:0-452 GCF_000298275.1 Orycteropus afer afer | reverse complement strand
CAACAACATATCAAGAAAATCATTCATTATGACCAAGTGTGGTTCATATCAGGTATTCAGGGATGGTTCAACATTAGAAAAGCTATCAACGTCATCCACCACATAAAAGAAACAAAGAAAAAGAACAACATGATCATATCAATTGATGCAGAAAAGGCATTTGATAAAATCCAACACCTATTCCTGATCAAAACTCTCAGCAAAAATAGGAATAGAAGGGACATTCCTCAACATAATAAAGGGCATCTATGCAAAACAAACCCAATATTATTCTCAATGGAGAGAGACAGAAACCATTCCCCTTCTGAACAGGAACCAGGCAGGATGCCCCCTATCACTACTTCTATTCAAAATTGTCCTGAAAGTCCTTACCTAGCGTGGGCCATAAGGCAAGAAAGGAAAATCAAAGGCATCCAGATTGGTAAGGAAGAAGTCAAACTATCCCTATTTGC
>NW_006925911.1:6272-10609 GCF_000298275.1 Orycteropus afer afer | reverse complement strand
AAGGTTGGGCAATCCTACTTCCGTAGTGATACTGCCTCGGAAACCCAAGGAGAGGTCGCTATGAGTCAGGGCTGACTCGATGGCACATAACAACAACAACAACAACATCAACCTAACTAGTAGTTGTTGTCAAATGCCATTGAGTTGGTTGTAATTCATAACAACCCCATGAACATTGGAATGAAACACTGCTTGGTCCTGCATGGTCCTCACAATCATTGCTATGTTTGAGCTCATTGTTGCAGCCACTGTCAATCCTTCTCGTTAAAGATTATCCTCTTTTGTGTTGACCCTCTACATTACCAAGTGTGATGTCCTTCTCCAGGCACTGGGTCCCTCCAGATAACATGTGTGAAGTACATGAGATGAAGTCTTACCATTCTCACTTCTGAGAATCATTCTGGCTGTACTTTTTTTCAAGACAGATTTGTTCATTCTTCTGGCAGTCCATGGCATATTCTACATTCTTCACTAACACCATAATTCAAAGGCATCAATTCTTTTTTGGTTTTCTTTATTCATTGTCCAGCTTTCATATGCATATCCGCCAGCCTCCTGGTTAGCAGTCACATGCCTTAGGCACTATGCCATCAGAGCTCCCTTTTATTATTATTGTTCAGCTTTCATATGCATATGAGACAATTGAAAATACCGTGGCTTGAGCCAGGTGCACCTTAGTCCTCAAAGTTACATCTTTGCTTTTTAACACTTTAAAGAGTTGTTTTGCAGCAGATTTTCCCAATGCAATGTAAGTTAGATTTCTTGACTACTTCCATGGATAGGAGCTCTGGTGATGGAATCCCTAAGGCATTTGACTGCTAATCAGAAGACTGGTGGTTCAAACCCACCAGCCACTCCTCAGAAGAAAGATTGGGCAATCTACTTTTGTAGTGATACTGCCTTGGAAACCCAAGTAGGGGTGGCTATGAGTCAGATTCAACTTGACGGCAGTGAGTTTTTCCATGGGTGTTGATTGTGGATCCAAGTAAAATGAAATTCTTCACAACTTTGATATTTTCTCTGTTTATCATGGTGTTTCTTATTGGTCCAGTTGTGAAAATTTTTGTTTTCTTTAGGTTAAGATGTAATCCAAAGACTGTAGGCTTTCATTTTCTCAGTAACTGACTCAAGTCCTCTTTGCTTTCAGCAAGCAAGATAAGTCTGCATATCACAGGTTGTTGACAGTCTTCCTCCAACCCTGATGCTGTGTTCTTCTTCATATACTCTACCTCCTCAGATTACTTGCTCTGCATACAGATTGAATAAGAATGGTGAAAGGATACAACTCCAACACTTACCTTTCCTGATTTTAACCATGCAGTCTCCCCTTGTTCCTTTTGAATGGCTTCCAATTTATCTAATTACAGGTTGTACATTGTGCTCCAGAATTCCAACTTTTTGCAATGTTATCCGTAATTTCTTATGATCCACACAGCCAAATGCTTTTACACAGTCAATAAAACACAGGTAAGTACCTTTCTGATATTCTCTTCTTTCAGCCAAGGCCCATCAGACATCAGCAACAATATGTCTCATTCTATTTTATTTCCAGAATCTGGCTTGAACTTCTGGCAGCTCCCTGTCCATGTACTGCTGCAACTGTTTTTTAATTATCTTCAGCAAAATTTTACTTGTGTGTGATATTAATGACATTGTTGAATAATTTCCACATTCTGCTTCATCACCTTTCTTTGGAATGAGCACAAATACGGATCTCTTCCACACAGTTGACCAGGTAGCTGTCCTCCAAACTTTTTGGCATAGATGAGTGAGTGCTCCCAGCATTGCATCTCTTTGTTGAAACATCTTAGTTGATATTCCATCAATTCCTGAAGACTTGTTTTTGGTCAATGCCCTCAATATAGCTTGGATTTCTTCCTTCAATACCATTAGTTCCTGATCATATACTACCCCCTGAAATGGTTGGATATCAACCAATTCTTTTTGGAACAGTGACTCTGTGTATTCTTATTTTGATGCTTCCTTTGTCATTCAATATTTTGTTCATAGAATCCTTCAATATTGCAACTTGAGGTTGAATTCTTTCTTCAGTTCCTTTAACTTGAGAAAGTACCAAGGGTATGTCTCCCTTTTAGCTCTCTGACTCCAGGTCTTTGCACATTTCATTATAATATTTCACTTTGTCTTCTAGAGCCACCTTTTGAAATTTTCTGTTCAGCTCTTTTGTTTCCTCATTCCTTCCACATGCTTTAACTATTCTATGTTTAAGAGCAAGTTTCAGAGTTTCTTATGACATCCATTTTGGTCTTTTCTTCCTTTCCTGTCTTTTTAATGACATTTTGCTTTCATGTATGCTATCCTTGATGTCATCCCACAACTTGTTTGATCTTTGGTCATTTGTGTTCAATGCATCAAATCAATTCCTGAGTCCAACTCGAAGGCAGTGTGTTTTTGTATACTCAAGATTGCACTTTGGCTCTAGTGGATTTGTTTTAATTTTCTTCACCTTCAATTTGAACTTGCAATGAGCAATAGATGCTGTGTTCCATACTGGTAATTAAAAAAAAAAAAAAAAAAAACTCACTGCCATCTAATCGTTTCTGACTTATAGCGACCCCTCCTTGGGTTTCTGAGGGGGTATCTCTATGGAAGTAGATTGCCCGATCTTCCTTCTGAGGCATGGCTGGTGGGTTTGAACTGCTAGCCTTCTGGTTAGCAGTCAAATGCATTAGGCACTATGCCACCAGAGCTCCATACTAGTAATTAGGGAAATGAAAACTAAAAAGCAATCTGAGACACTACTTAATACTCATAAATTTGGCAAAACTTTTCAATTTGGAAAATACAGAGGGCTGGCAAGTATATGAAACAAAGAAAATCTCAGCTACTGTTGGGAAGAATATAAACTGATAGAATCCTTTTGTGAAACAGTTTGGCATTACCTAGAAAATTGAACGTCTTACTCCCTGAGATCCACTGTGTTGGTTAGGGTGAAATAACTTTGTAATAAATCCCAAATTTCAGTCATTTAAAATAATAAAAATTAATTTCTTGCTCACAGCACAGAGGATATTATTGGGAGGAGGTGGCGGAGAATACTAACCCTTGCAGTTATATGGGAAAGAGAGTAAGGACTCATATGCATAGGTTTCTATCAGCCAGGCCTAGAATGTTGGGGCCTTTTACAGATGAAGCAAAGGAAAGCCAAAGAGTTTATGTTACTCAGCCAAGAGCATAGTCCAGCTACAATGGCAAAGCTCTTCACTCTCTTTCCTCAAATACATGCTTCCTCCTTATGGCACTTGTAAGATTTCCATCTTTTGTCACCCATTTACTATTTACATAAAGATTACCTGCCATCTACCATCTACAACTCTTTTCTTTGAAACTCATCTCTCTAAAATGCTACTAGTAGCTTTTCAACCTCTCTTGAACTTGTCTCCTTTTCTCATTCTCTCTTATCTCTCTTTCATGTTCCTTGCTTCTCTGGGCAGAATCCAAATTGCCCAGACAAGTGTGCCTTCCCCTACAACAAAAAGATATACTATTGGGACTTCCGGTAAGTTGGCAGAATAGGGAGAAAGACTACACCAACCCTCTTCAACAAAGGAAAGGGGAACCAATTAACACAGACACAGAAGATAATCCTGGACCCCTGAGCCTTGAAGGGAAGGATATAGAAGTGGACTAAACCCCAAGTAGCAGAAGAATTTGCATGTAAATACCAAAAAAGGAGACATACGGAGCTGTGATCTGGCAGAGATCCTGAGCAAGCCTGATGGCAGGGCACAGACAGCTTGGAGAGTGCCAAGTGGTGGTGGTGGTGTTGTTATTATGTGTCATTGAGTCGGACCCGATTCATAGCGACCCTTCCTTGGGTTTCTGAGCCAGTATCACTACGGATGGTGGTAGGACCTAAGAATTAACCTAAAAATCAGCCCTGCTAGCCAGGGGCTTCACAGAGGACTGCTCTTGTGGCTAGGGAATAAAAGGCGGAGCACCCGTGATGAGGAAGGCAAGCTGAGCTGTGTACTTTTGCCTGTCCGGAGGACACAGCCATTTTGAATGTTTTCAAGAGGCTTGACCATTTTGGATATTTAAAGAGACAGCACACTCCCATATTCCAGGGGCTTAAGAATAGGTTCTGCTCACCAGTAACCCCAAGGACACTCCAGACCTACACGACTAAAAAGGTGTGACATTCCCCTTGTTACTCTTATACCCCACAACCCTTGGTGAATGGAGGTGCATCCATCCCCCACTGCCACCCACCTTCTGGGCCCACAGGAACTCCATCCCAGTCTGTGTGCTGAGGTAGAGCCTGGGTGCCCTGCCCTACCCTCCCCTGATTTTGTTTATTTCTATTTTTTTTTTTT
>NW_006925911.1:3690-4141 GCF_000298275.1 Orycteropus afer afer | reverse complement strand
TGTCACTGGAATTCCAGAACAGGGAAAGAAAAGTAATAGCACTGAGAAAATTGTCCAAGATCTGTTGGAGGAGAACTTCCCTGGTATGATGAAAGAGGAGAATATATCCATTCTGGAAGTCCAATGAACCCCAAACAGGATACACCTCCAAAGAAAATCACCAAGACATATCATCATCAAACTCATCAAAATCAAGGACAAAAACAGAATCCTGAAAGCAGCACAGGAAAAACAAAAAGTTACTTAAAAATGACATCCAGTGAGTTCTGGCAAGATGGCAGACTAGGCAGAAGGACTGCACAGACGCTCTTCAACAAAGAAAAGGGAAACCAATTAACACAGACATAGAAGATAATCTTGGATCCCTGAGCCTTGAAGAGAAGGATACAAAAGTGGACTAAACCCCAACTAGCAGAAGAAATTGCATGAAAATACCAAAAAAGGAGACACA
>NW_006925911.1:0-958 GCF_000298275.1 Orycteropus afer afer | reverse complement strand
GACACCATGAAAAAACACATAACAAAATGATAGCAACCAATTCATACTTGTCTACAATTATACTGAATACTAATGGATTAAATTCACCACTCAAGAGACAGAGAGTTGCAGATTGGATAAGAAAACAAAACTCATGCATATGCTGTCTACAAGAAACACACCTTAGAGATAAAGGCAAAAATAGACTAAAAATCAAAGGTTGGAAAAAGATATATCAAGCAAATGGCAACTGTAAGAGAGCAGGAGTAGCAATGTTAATTTCTGATCAAATTGACTTTAAGACAACAACTACCATATGAGACAAGGAAAGACATTTTATAATGATTAAAGGATCAATTGAGCATGAAGATATACCCATAATAAATATCTCTGGATCCAATGAAAGAGGCTCAAAATACATAAATCAGACATTAAAGAGTTGAAAACCAAATAGATGACTCCACAATCATAGGGAGAGACTTTAATACACCACTTCAATGAAAGATAGAACAACTGGAAAGAAACTCAAAAAAAGATGCAGAAAAGCTAAACAATACAATCCACCAATTTGGCCTTATAGACATCTATAGAGCACTTCTCCCAACAACAGCACAATACACATTCTTTTCTAGTGCACATGGAACATTTTCCATGAGAGACCATATGTTAGGCCACAAAGCAAGCTTTAATAAATTTAAAAACATTGAAATACTGCAAAGCATCTTCTCAGATCATAATGCTATCAAAACAGAAATCAACAATAGGAAGATCAACAGAAAAAGAGTAAACACGTGGAAACTAAACAACACCCTCCTTGAGAAAGATGGGGTAAGAGAAGAAATAAAAATTGAAATTCAAAAATTCCCTGAATCAAATGAGAATGATAACACAACATACCAAAATCTTTCAGACACAGCAAAAGCAGTTATCAGAGGCCAATTTATAGCAATAACTACACACATCAAAAAAGAAGAAAGAG
>NW_006925910.1:9906-10898 GCF_000298275.1 Orycteropus afer afer | reverse complement strand
ATTGTTCTATAGATAAGCAGGATGTTACCATCTGAGGAAATTAGGTAAAAAGTGTATGGAATCTTGCTGTATTATTTGTCATGGCTCCAAGTGAATCTATGTTGTTGTCATTGTTAGGTGCCATTGAGGTGACACTGACTCACACCGACACTATGTACCACAGAACAGAAAACTGACTCACACCAACACTATGTACCACAGAACAGAAAACTGACCAGTCATGCACCATCCTCACCATCCTCACCATCCCTGCTATACCTGAGCACATCACTGCAGTCACTTTGTCAATCCATCTTGCTGGGGGTTTTCCCCTTTTTTGCACACCCTCCTCTCTACCAAGCATGATATCCTTCTCCAGGGAACGGTCCCTTCTCAAAACATGACCAAAGTAGGTGAGATGAAGTTTGGTCATTCTTCCTTCCAATGGGTTTTCTGGGTGGACTTCTTCCAGGACATATTTGTTCTTTCTTCTGTCACTCCATGGTACTTTCAGTATTCTTCACCAACACCACAGCTCCAAAGCATCCACTATTCTTTGATCTTCCTTATTCATTGTACAGTTTTCACATCCATATGGGGCTATTGAAAATACCACGCACTGAGTTAGGCACATCTTAATCTTCAAAGTGATATTTTTGCTCTTCCATACTGTAAAAAGTTATTTTACAACAGATTTTCCCAGTATAATGTGAAGTCCGATTTCTTGACTGCTGCTGCTGTTGGTGTGGATTCTGGATCCAACTAACATGAAATCTTTGACAATCTTAAACTTTTCTCCATTTAATATGTTGCTGCTTATTGGTCTAGTTGTGAGGATTTTTGTTTTCTCTATGTTGAGGTATAATCCACACTGCAGACTGTAGTTTATAATCTTCCTCAGTAAGTGCTTCAAGTCATCTTCACTTTCAGCAAGTGAGGTTGTGCCGTTTGCATATCACAGGTTATTAATGAGTCTTCCTCCAATCCTAACGTCTCATTCTTCTTCATATAGT
>NW_006925910.1:7108-7837 GCF_000298275.1 Orycteropus afer afer | reverse complement strand
TTGGCTGGAAGCCACAGGTGTGGGTTCAATTCCAGACCTGATGGGCAGTTAGGGGCTATAGTCTCAGTCATTCCACCAGGCTCTATCGGACCAGCAAACCTGGTTCACCATCTTTTTTTTTTTTCTCCAAATTATTCTGTTTTGTCCACATTGTTCTCCCTCTCTATGCAGGATCTCCTAAATAGATCTCCTTCCAAGTGGTTGACATTGGTAGTGAGGCACCGTCTACTTCTGGTCTCATAGTCCTATAGGCTGCAGATTATTGGATGGTGTACCAGTCACTAGGGCTGATTGTATCCATAAATTTTTGTTTGTCTTCATTCTTCTTTGTTCTGGATGAGGAGAGACCCATCATTGCATATAGATGGAAGTGTGCAAGCTTTTATGATCCCAGTTGCTACTCACCAAAGTAGGAGGTGGAACAATGTTTTGTGTAATATGTTATACCTATTGAGCTTGATGTCTCCTGGGACTATGGTCCCAAACCCACAAGTTCAACTACTCGGTCCCTCTGGGTAGCTGGCTGTGGCCAAGCAGTAACTGCCACCTTGCCTATTGTCAGCTCTACTATACACTTGGGAATTCAGATCATACACAAAAACTTATAGGACCATTGTCTGCCAACCCCAAAGATATTCTTGAGTACACTCCCTACTTCATAGACATACCTACAAGTTCATTCTGTCAGTCCATCTGTCCACCCATATACCCATGTTTGCCTTCACTGAC
>NW_006925910.1:5595-6113 GCF_000298275.1 Orycteropus afer afer | reverse complement strand
TCAGATATGTCATTACCAAATATTTTTTCCCAATCTGTAGGTTCTCTTTGACTCTTTTGGAGAAGGCTTTGGAAGCACACAAAAATTTAATCTTTAGAAGGTCTCAAACATCTGGTTTCTCTTCTGCTGTTTGTGCATTTTGAGTTATGCTTGAGAGTCTATTTATGCCTTATATTATGGCCCCTAAATTTTCCCCAGTTTTTCCTTGAGGAACTCTATAGTTTTAAGTTTCACATTTAAATCTTTGATCCATTTGGAGTTTGTTTTTTTGTATGGTGTAAGGTACAAGTCTTGTTTCATTTTTCTGCAAATGGATCTCCAGTTTTGCCAGCACCATTTATTAAACAAATATTCTCTTCCCCATGTAATGGATTTCAGCCCTTTGTCACAGACCAGCTGAACATAGGTGGATGGATGTATTTCTGGTTTCTCAATTCTATTCCATTAGTCTATGTATCTGTCATTAAACCAATACCAGGCAGTTTTGACTACTGTGGCTGTATAGTATGTTTTGAGAT
>NW_006925910.1:2716-3805 GCF_000298275.1 Orycteropus afer afer | reverse complement strand
TACTTATTTGTGTTATTTGTATTCTCTCCCTCTTTTCTTTGTTAAATTTGCCAGTGGTTTGTCAATTTTATTGATCTTTTAAAAAAATCAACTTCTGGTCTTATTGATTTTTTCTATTGCCCTTTTATTTTCTCTTTCATTGATTTCTGCTTGACTCTTTATTATTTCCTTTCTTCTGGTGACTGTAGGCTTTTCTTTCTGTTCTTTTTCTAATTGTTGGAGATGTTGGTGTAAAGTCTTGATTTTGGCTCTTCTTCTTTGATGTGTGCAGTTATTGCTATAAATTGGCCCCTGATCACTGCTTTTGCTTTGTCCCAAAGATTCTGGTATGTTGTATTACTATTCTCATTTAATTCAAGGAATTTTTGAATTTCAATTTTTATTTCTTCTCCTACCCAGTCTTTCTCAAGGAGGGTGTTGTTCAGTTTCCATGTGTTTACTCTTTTTCTTTTTATCTTCCTATTGTTAATTTCTAGTTTGATAGCATTATGATCTGAGAAGTTGCTTTGCAGTATTTCAATGTTTTTAAATTTATGAAGGCTTGTTTTGTGGTCTAACATATGGTCTATCATGGAAAATGTTCCGTGTGCACTGGATAAGAATGTATATTGTGCGACTGTTGGGTGAAGTGCTCTGTAGATGTCTATAAGGCTAAGTTGGTGGATTGCAATATTTAACTCTTCTACATCTTTGTTGAGTTTCTTTCCAGTTGTTCTATCTTTCAATGAAAGTGGTGTATTAAAGTCTCCCACTATGTCTGTGGAGTGATCTATTTGGCTTTTCAATTATTTTAAAGTCTGATTTATGTATTTTGGGGTTCTTTCATTGGGTCCATAGATATTTATTATGCTTATATCTTCATATTCAATTGATCATTTAATCATTATATAATGTCTTTCTTTGTCTCATATGATGGTTTTTGTCTTAAATCAATTTCATGAGAAATTAATATTGCCACTCCTGCTCTCTTACCATTGCCATTTGCTTGATACATTTTTTCCAAACTTTGATTTTTAGTCTATTTTTGTCTTTATCTCTAAGGTGTGTCTCTTGTAGGCAGCATATTGATGGGTTTTGTTTTCTTATCCA
>NW_006925910.1:0-551 GCF_000298275.1 Orycteropus afer afer | reverse complement strand
ATTTTGTTCTTGTATTTTCTTCCAAAATTCTTCTAGGGTTTTTTCTCTGTTTTCTTTGGTCTGTCTCTCAATCCTTTGAAGACACCTAAATATCATTCTTTTGAATTCCTTAACAGAGAATTGCAATGCTGCTTCTTTCTCAGTGATATGTACTGGATCTGTATCCTGTTACCTTGTTTTTACCACTTTATCTTGTTTCTTTGTGTGGACTGTGATGGTTTGTTGTCTGTGAGACATCGTGGTGTTGTATTAAGATCTCTGTTAACTGTTTGTGAAGAGCAGCCAAGGGTGACTCAGGCTCTTCTTGGTGTTTTATTTTGTTTTGTTTTTTAATCATTGGCCCATTGATAGAGAGGGAGGTTGTGGCTTTTGGTCAGTAAGTGAAGTTTCTGGAGGTGTGGGTGTAGTTTTGTCTTATGGGGTCTTTTGCTGTCTCCCACTCAATTAGACAACAATTCCAACTGAATAACCATCAAAAAACTAAAAGCACATGGACAAAAATTACACCATGTAATCACACAGGAACAGTAACCAAAAACAGAAAAAAGGGT
>NW_006925909.1:6015-9384 GCF_000298275.1 Orycteropus afer afer | reverse complement strand
CTGGGAGGAGGTAACTATGGGGAGGAAGTGGGAGGGGAGCTGTTGCATTGTAAATTTTGGTCAATGACATGAGACAAAGTATATGTGAACTGCTGTATTAAAAGTGAATTTACTCTGTAAATCTTCACCCAAATCCTAATAAAAAAAAAGAAAAGAAAAGAAATAATCCTGAAAACAACTTGGGTAAAATGAAAAGTCATCTAAAAAGGAAAACCACTAAGACTAAGCTCTGACCTCTTAGCTAAAACCATGGAAGCAACAAGCAATGAGATGACATATATAAAACGTTGTAAGGAAAAAAAATGCCAATGAAGAATTATATATCCAGCAAAATTGTCCCTCAAATATGTGGCGAAATTAGGACATTTCCAGATAAATAAAAGTTAAAGGAATTTGTGCAAACCAGACCAATCTTACAAGAAAAATTAAAGGGAGTCCTCCAGACAGAAACAACAACATCAGAAAACAACCCAAGAATAAGACACACAACAACAACACTAAGAAACCAACCCAAATATAGATGTATCCAAAAATAAAATAAACCTACAGTACTGACTATAGAGAAACAGAGACAGCAATTTGTAAATGAGGGCAACTACACGGCAAAAAGAAGAAATAAAAAGTGTGGTTATAAAACATCCAAATGGAGAGGAATTCAAAATTATATCAAATTAGAACACACTGTTTTAACATGGGAAGAAAGTAATAAATTACAGGGTAACATCAAAGAAAATTAATAAACCTTCTCAGGAAAATAAAAAAGAAGAAAATGATAGCAATCTAGTAAATACTAAAACAACAGCAAAAAAGGAAATGATAAGAAAGTCCATAAACATAATGAATTCAGCATAGAAAAATATATGGAACAAGGAAATCATCAGCACCACAAAAACACATAGCAAAATGACAGCAATAAATTCATACCTATCAATAACTACACTGAATATAATTGAATTAAATCCACCAGTCAAGAGACAGAGAGTAGCAGAATTATAGGAATCATGATCCATCAATATGCTGCCTACAAGAGACACACCTTAGACACAAAGACAAAAATAACTAAAAATCAAAGGATGAAAAAACAAATATCAAGCAAATGGCAAGCAAAAAAGAGCAGGAGTTCCAATATTAATTCCTGATAAAATAAACTTTAAGGCAAATATCAGCATAAGAGACAAGAAAGAACATTATATAATAATCAAACTGTTTGTCCAACAAGAGGACATAGCCATAATAAATATTTACACACCCAATGAACTCAACGCAAAGCAACACACTGCCATCTAGTCAGATCTGACTCATAGTGACCCCTTCTTAGTTTTCCAAGGCAATATCACTACAGAAGTAGATTGCCCAACCTTCCTTCCAAGGAGTGGCTGGTGAGTTTGAACCACTAGCTTTCTGGTTAGCAGTCAAATGCTTTAGGCACTATGCCAGAGCACTATAAATCAAACTTTAACAGCATTGAAAATAGAAACAGGCAACTCCATGATAGACATTAATACACCACTCTCAATAAAAGACAAAACAAATGACCAGAGTTACTGGTTGGATGGAGTCTGGTGAGACCCCCAAGACTATGGCCCTGGGATACACTTCAGGCCTGGGATAAACCTCACTCCCAAGGGCTGGCTTTCAGCCCAACAGTAATAAGACCTACATGCAGAACACCCAACCCTGGGCAGTGCACCCACCTACTCTACAGAGACACATCCCTTGGAACAATCAGCCATGGGACACCAAAGGGGCAACATTCATATGTAGGAAAAGCTGGATAGACAGGAACGCATAACTAAGAAGAGCACAGGGATGGGGGATCACTGGGAAGGGAGAGGAGCAGAGTGGGTTAGGGTTGGGGGTGGTAATTGGGGAGTGAAAACAAATGTACATGAACTGTTGAATGTAAAACGAATTCTGGTCTGCAAATTTGCGCCTAAAGTACAATTTAAATAAAAAAAAAGAAAGAAAAGACAGAACAACTAGAAAGAAACTCAATAAAACACAGAAGATCTAAATGATACAATCAACCAACTAGCCCTCAGAAACATACGCATAACACATCACCCAACAAAACAACATACATTCTTTTCCAGTACAGATGGAACATTCTCCAAAATAGCCCATATGTTAGGCCACAAAACAAGTCTCAATAAATTGAATAACATCAAAATACTACAAACCATCTTCTCAGATCACAATGTTATAAAATTAGAAATCAACAACAGAAAAGCAAGGGGAAAATAACTCAAATACTTGGAAACTGATTAACACCATGCTTAAAAACTGTTAAGTAATAAAATAAATAAATTCCTTGAATCAAATGACAATGAAAACACAATATACCAAATCCTTAGGACACAGCAAAAGCCGTGCAACAACAGACAATACATCAAAAAATAAGGAAGAACCAAAATCAATGCCTTAGTCAAATATTTCTAATACTTAGGAAAGTAAACTCTACTGACACCAGAAAAAGAAAATAATAAAGATTAGAGTAGAAATAAGTGAAACAAAAAAATAATAGAAAGAATTAACAAGACTAGAATTTGGTTCTTTGAAAGGGCTAATAAAGCTGACAAACCACTGGCAAATTTAACAAAGGACAAGGAGAAGACACAAATAGCATGAATTAAACATGATACAGTTGATGTCACAAAAGAATCAACTGAAAGATAAAGATAATAACAGAATACTATGAAGAACTATACTCCAAAAAATTTGAAAACCAGGGAGGTTCCGGCAAGATGGCAGACTAGGCAGAAAGACTGCACAGACCCTTTTCAACAAAGAAAAGGGAAACCAATTAACACAGACACAGAAGATAATCCTGGACCCCTAAGCCTTGAAGGGAAGGATATAGAAGTGGACTAAACCACAACTAGCAGAAGAATTTGCGTGAAAATACCAAAAAAAGGAGACAGACAGAGTTGCAGTCTGGCAACGATCCTGAGCAATCCTGACAGCACAGACAGCTTGGAGATTCCTGAGTGGTGGTAAAACTTAAGAATTAACGTAAAAATCAGACTGCTAGCCAGGGACTGCATGGAGGACTGTGCACAGTGGCTGGGGAACAAACAGAGAAGGTGAAGAGAAAGGTGGGCTGAGCTGTGGACTTTTGTTGGTGTGGAGGGTGCCCCCATTTTGAAGGTTTACAAAGCGGCTTGACTATTGTGGATATTTAAAGAGACAGTGCTCTTGCAGATTCCTGAGGCTTAAGAACACGTTCTGCTTTCCAGCAACCCCAAGGACACTCGGGACCTGCAAGACTGACAAGTTTTTTGAAGGTTATTTGATTGTAATTTGTGTCTAATTGAATGGGAGACAACAACAGTCCCCATAAGACACAACTACACCCACACCTCTTGCAAC
>NW_006925909.1:0-3005 GCF_000298275.1 Orycteropus afer afer | reverse complement strand
AAGTGGGAGGGGAGTTGTTGCATTGTGGTAAACTGTGGTCAATGTCATGAGACAAAGTATATGTAAACTGCTGTATGGAAAGTGAACTTGCTCTGTAAATCTTCACCCAAATCACAATAATAATAAAAAAAATTAAAAATTAAAATTTGAAAACCTAAAAGAAATGGACAAATTTCTGGAAACACGACCTACCCAAACTAACACAATCTAAGGCAGAAGATTTGAATAGACCCATCAAGACAGAAGAAGTTGAACAGGTCATTAAAAAAAAAAAGAAAGAAAGAAAATTCCCAACAAAAAGTCCTGGCCCAGATGGTTTCACAGGTAAATTCTACCAAACATTCAGAGAAGAGCTGACACCAATTCTACTCAAACTATTCCAGAACATAAAAAACAGTGGCATACTTCTGAACTCATTCTATGAAGCAATCATAACTCTGATACCAAAATCAGGCAAAGACACCACTAAAACAAAATTATAGACCAAGATCCCTGCTTAACGTAGGCAAAAATTTCTCAACAAAATCCTAGCCAACAGAATCAACAACATATCAACAATAATAATGCATCGTGATCAAAGGGGACTCATATCAGATGTGCAAACATGGTCTGACATTAGAAAAGCAATTAACATAATGCACCACATAAATAAAACAAAAGAAAAGAACCACATGATCATATCAAATTATGCAGAAAAAGTATTTGACAAAATCTAATGCTGATCCTGATTTTAAAAATACTCAACAAAACAGAAATAGAAGGAAAAGTCCTCAGCATAATTAAAGGCCCATATACAAATCCAACAGCCAATGTCATTCTCAGTGGAGAGAGATAGAAAGCATTCCCCTTGTGAACAGGAACTTTTATCCCCACTCCTATTCAGTACTGTATTGGAAGTCCTAGCCAGAACAGTAAGGCAAAACAGGGAAATAAAAGTCATCCAAACTGGCAAAGAAGAAGCATAACTATCTTTACTTTCAGATAATACAATCCTATACAGAGTAAATCCAAATGATACAGCAAGAAAATTCTGGAACTAATAGAAGGATTCAGCAAAGCAGCAGGGTACAAGGTCAATATACAAAAATCTGTTAGATTCCTCTACACTAATAAAGTGAATTCTGGAAGGGAAATAAGGAAATTAATACCATTTACAATAGCCACCCCCCCCAAACAATGAAATACTAAGGAACAAATTTAACCTGCCATACAAAAGACCCACACAAAGAAAACTACAAAACACAACTATAAGCAGCTAAAAGTGACCTACATAAATGGAAGTACATACCACACTCATGGTATACCTATGGGACCACTCATTGAGATGTTTCAAAAAATGGATGCAGAGCTGAAGGCACTTACTCATATATGACAAGAAATTTGGAAGACAGATAACTGACTGGAAGAGATCCATATTTGTGCCAATTCCAGAGACATGTGGTCCATCAGAATGTGGAAATTATCTAACAATATCATTAATATCCTACGTAAGTAAAATTTTGCTGAAGAAAATTCAAAAACGGTTGCAGCAGCATATCAACAGGGAAATTCCAGAAATTTAAGCAGAATTCAGAAGAGGACATGGGATAAGGGATATCATCGCTGATGTCAGACAGATCTTGGCTGAAAGCAAAGAATACCAGAAAGATATTCTTTGTTGACTATGCAAAGGCATTTGACTGTGTGAATCATACATAACAAATTATGGACAACATTGAGAAGAATAGGAATTCCAGAACACTTAATTGTGCTCATGAGAAACCTGTATATAGACCAAGAGGCTGTTGTTCAAACAGAACAAGAGGATACTGCATGGTTTAAAATCAAGAAGGTTGTGCATCAGGGTTGTATCCTTTCACCATACTTACTCAATCTGTATGCTGAGTGAAGAACCCAAAAAGCTGGACTATATGAAGAAGAACACAGCTTCAGGATTGAGGAAGACTCATTAACAACTTGCCAGATGCAGACAACACAACCCTGATTGCTGAAAGTGAAGATGACTTGAAGCACTTACTGATGAAGATCAAAGATTACAATCTTCAGTATGGATTACATTTCAACATAAAGAAAACAAAAATCATCACAACTGGGCCAGTAAGCAACATCACAAAATGGAGAAAAGATTGAGGTTATCATGGATTTCATTTTACTTGTATCCACAATCAACACTCATGGAAGCAGCAGCTGAGAAATCAAACATCATATCATCGTATTGGGCAAATCTACTGCATAAGACCTCTTTGAAATGTTAAGAAGCTAAGATGTCACTTTGAAGACTAAGGTGTGCCTAACCCAAGCCATGGTATTTTCTGAGTGTTTTTGTTTTTGCTTTTTGTTTTTCTTTTTACTATTAATATTGTTGAACCAAGTAATATGAAATCCTTTAAAATTTCTTTTTTTTTTTTCCATTGTGATTTGGGTAAAAATTTACAGAGCAAATTCACTTCCCATATGGCAGTTCACACACACGTTGTCTCATGACATTGACTACAATTTACCACAATGCAACAGCTCCCCTTTGGTCATGTTGTCAGAATGGACCATTCTCTGGAAAAGAATATCATGCTTCGTAAAGTGGAGGGTCAGTGAACAAAGGAAAGGCCCTCAGCAAGATGTATTGACACAGTTGCTGCAATGATGGGCTCAAGCACAAGAAAGATTGTGAGGATGGCACATGACTGAGCACTGTTTCATTCTGTTGTACAGAGGGTTGCTGTAAGTCGGAGTTAACTCACCAGCACCTAACAACAATACCATGGATAGGAAGACTTAACATTGTGAAAATGTCAATACTACACTAAACAATCTACAGATATAACACATTTCTGATTCAGATTCTGTCCTCATTCTTTAAAGAGATAAAAATGTTGTTGTTATGTTGTTGTTAAATGCCGTCGAGTCGTTTCCGACTCATAGCGACCCCATGCACAGCAGAATGAAACACTGCCCGATCCCGCGCCAGCCCCACAATCCATGCTATACTCGAGCCCATCATCGCAGCC
>NW_006925908.1:8950-9568 GCF_000298275.1 Orycteropus afer afer | reverse complement strand
GGGCTGGCGCGGGATCGGGCAGTGTTTCGTTCTGCTGTGCATGGGGTCGCTATGAGTCGGAAATGACTCGACAGCAGTTAACAACAACAACAACAACCAAAAAGATAAAATATCTAAGAGTAAATCTGACCACAAATACAAAAGACCTATACAAAGAAAACTATAAAACACTACTACAAGACACTACAAGGGATCTACATAAGTGGAAGAACCTGCCTTGTTCATGGATAGGAAGACTGAATATTGTGAAAATGTCAGTACTACACAAAGCAATCTATACATTTAATGCAATCCCAATCCAGATACAATCACCATTTTTTAAGGATATGGAAAAACCAATTACTAACTTCATATGGAAAGGAAAGCAACCTCGGATAAGCAAAGCACTACTGAAGAACAACAACAAACTAGGAGATCTCACACTGCCAGATCTCAAAACCTACTATACAGCCATAATAGTTAAAACAGCATGGTATTGGTACAATGATAGACAGATAGATCATTGGAACAGAATTGAAAACCAACAATAGACTAATCCATCTCTAGACAGCTAATCTTTGACAGAGGTCCAAAACCCATTAAATGGGAAAGAGATAGCTTTTTTTTTTTTTTTTTAAT
>NW_006925908.1:6337-6770 GCF_000298275.1 Orycteropus afer afer | reverse complement strand
TGTGGGTGTAGTTGTGTCTTATGAGGACTGTTGTTGTCTCCCACTCAGTTAGACACAAATAACAATTGAAAAACCATCAGAAAACTAAAAGTCCATGGATGAAAAACACCCCATGTAATCACACAGGAACAGTAACCAAAAATAGAGAAAAGGGGAAAAAAGAAGAAAAAACAAGCAAACATGCAGTATCTGGGGATAGGGCACTAAGAAGAAAAGAAAAAAAAAAAAGGTAGGGGAGGAGAATAATAAATGAAGAAAAAAAAACAGGAAGAATGCTAAAAGAAAAACAAGGTATGGGGTTAGTCACAAGGAAAAAAAAGGGGGGGAAGAAAAAAAAAATAAAACCTTAAATGGGGGGGGGCAGAATTTCAACCAGGCACAGGGAAAAGAAAAAAAAAATGCTGAAAACTAGGACCTGGTAGGGGAAGATTAA
>NW_006925908.1:0-4681 GCF_000298275.1 Orycteropus afer afer | reverse complement strand
GACACTGGGAAGAGGTAACTATGGGGAAGAAGTGGGAGGGGAGCTGTTGCATTGTGGTAAACTGTGGTCAATGACATGAGACAAAGTATATGTGAACTGCTGTATGGAAAGTGAATTTGCTGTAAATTTTCTGTAAATCTTCACCCAAATCACAATAAAATAATAAAAAAATGAAGATAAATAGGGGCAAATCTAAGGGCCTTATTTTATAGCATAAATAGACTATCAACCATAACTCAGAATGCACAGGAGGTGGAAGAGAAGCTAGATGACTGGGACATTTTAGAAATTAAATTTTTCCCATGTCACTTTAATTTTGTGTATTTCACTGTATATGAATTATATTTCAATAAAGTGTATTTTTTAAAAAAAATTAAATTCTTATGTGCATTGAAAGACTTCTCCAAAAGTGTAAAAAGAGAACCAGCAGATTGGGAGAGAATATTTGCCTATGACATATCTGACACAGAACTTATCCCCAAAATTTATAGAAAACTTCACCTCAACACCAAAAAGACAAACAATCTAATTAAAAAGTGGGCAAGGGATATGAACAGACACTTCACTAAAGATGATATGTTGGCAGCCAACAAACACCATGAGGAATTGTTCATGATCATTAGCCATTAGAGAGATACAACTCAAAACAACAATGAGATAACATCTCACCCCAGCAATAATAGCAATGTTCAACAAGACAGAAAATAACAAATGCTGATGATGTTGCAGAGAGATTGGAAATCTTATACACTGCTGGAGGGACTGCAAAATGGTACATCCATTGTGGAAAATATGGTGTTTCCTTAAAAAACTGAAAATAAAAATACCATTTGAAACAGCAATTCCATTACTAGGAATATATCCTAAAGAAGTGAGAGACAGAACACAAACAGACATTTGCACACCCATGCTCATCACAGCACAATTCACTATACCAAAGAGATGGAAACAACTTAAATACCCATCAACAGATGAAAAGATAATCAAATTATGGTACATTCACACAATGGGATAATACACTACGTTAAAGAACAATGAAGGATACACGAATCATCTCACAACATGGATGAGCCTGGAGGACATTGTTGTTATGTGCCATCGAGTCAGCCCTGACTCATAGTGACCCCTCCTTGGGTTTTCGAGGCAGTATCACTACGAAAGTAGATTGCCCCATCTTCCTTCCAAGGAGTGGCTGGTGGATTTGAACCACCACCAGCCTTCTGGTTAGCAGTCAAGTACCTTAGGCACTATGCTACCAGAACTCCTTGGAGGACATTTTACTGAGGGAAATAAGTCAATCACAGAAGGGCAAATATTGTATGAGCCCATTACTGTAGAAAGTCAAGGAAGGACTTGCTTAGGGAAGGGAACTCACTTTGTATGTTACTGGGGTTAGAAGAAAAGGGGAAGGGAAAATTTGGGGCTAGTTGGGGACACACACTGAGCTGGGTAAGGGGAAGGATGGTATAGAAAAGTCTGTGACCAGCATGATAACACTGGGGAAAGAGGACACTGAATTGTGCACATAAGATATAGATGACAGAAGAGATTTAGCACAATGGCAGGCTACAAGATCAATATCCAAAAATCAGTTGGAGTCCTCTACACCAGCATAGAAAGTGGTAAAAAAGAAATCAATACCATTACAATAGCTACCAAAAAAAAAAAAAAAAATACTTGGGAATAAATCTTACCAGGGACTCAAAAGACTTGTACAAAGAAAACTATAAAACACTACTTCAAGAAACCATAAGATTAGCTTCAGCTGAATGTATCCCTGATCTAGGGTATGCTCCTGTTCACTGACCCCCATCTGATCCTCTCAGGTGTTTATGTGTTTATCTGTAGCCTCCTATTTGGTGTTAATGGCAATGCAGTATTGTGGACACATTGGTTGGTATTAGCATCTGCCATCTACCTCTTATGTGCACAATGCGGTGTCCTCCCGTTTTCTAATGTAATCATGGTGCTCACATATCCTGCAGTCCTTACAAAAACAATAGAAGACAGACACAGAGTAATACCTCACAGAAAACCAGACACTATGGGAGAAAGATCCAATAGATCTACCATCCCAGGACCATAGTACTGAGGGACACCAGACTCAATTGGCACAACAAAATACATAAAAGCCTTGTTCCACATCCTACATTAGTGAGTAGTGACTGGGGTCTTAAAAGCTTTCAAGTGGCCACCTAAGATGCAGCTAATGGTCTCCTAACGTCGGAAGTGAAGAATGAAAAAAAAAAAAAAAAAAAAACAGGCATTTGGAGGCAATCAGCCATAGGACATGATGGCCCTCGAGACCAGAAGAACTAGATGGTGCCTGGCTACCAATGCCAACCACTTGGGAAAGGATCAAATCTGGAGATCCTGGATAGAGTGGGAAGAAAAACATGGAACAAACAAACAAAAAAAAGTTCAATAATGACCAGAATTACTGGTCAGATGAAATCTGATGAGACCCCTAATACTATGGCCCTGGAATATATTCTGTACCTAGAATAAAACACACACCCAGGAGCTGGCTCTCATCCCAATAGCTAACAAGATGTATATCAGACCACTCAACTCAACATGATGCACCCACATACTCTATGGTAATACATCCCTTAGAGCAATAGACCACAGGACACCAGAGGACCAACATTCAAATTGAGGAAATATAGGACAAACAGGAGTGCATAAATATGAGGGGCACAGGGAAACGGTTACAGGGTAGGGAGGGGAGGAGGCTGGGTTAGGGTTGGACATGGTAAATGAGGAGTAAAACTAAATGTACATGTAATGTTGAATGTAAAACAAGCTCTTAAAACAAAAAATAATAATTTTTTTTTCTTTTTTTTTTTTAAGGAACCATAAGAGATCTACATAAATGGAAGAACATACCATGCCTGTGGACAGGAAGATTGAACACTGTGAAAATATCAATTCTACCCAAAGCAATCTACACATTCAATGCAATCCCAATCCAGATCCCATCAACATTCTTTAAGGATATGGAAAACCCAATCACTAACTTTATATGGAAAAGAAAAAGACCTCGGATAAGCAAAGCACTATTGAAGAAGAAGAACAAAGTAGAAGGTTTCACACTGCCAGATCTCAAAACTTACTATACAGCCGCAGTAGTCAAAACTGCGTGATATTGGTACAATGACAGACACATAGACCAATGGAATAGAATTGAGAACCCAGAAACAGATCCATGGACCTATGGTCAGCTGATCTTTGACAAAGGGCCGAAATCCATTAAATGGGGAAGAGAATGTCTGTTTAATAAATGGTGCAGGCAAAACTGGAGATCCATTTGCAGAAAAATGAAACAAGATCTGTACCTCCCACCATACAAGAAAATGAACTCCAGATGGATCAAAGACTTAAATGTGAAACCTCAAACTATAAAGTTCCTCAAGGAAAATCTAGGGGCAAATTTAAGGGCCCTAATACATGGCATAAATAGACTATCAAGCATAACTCAAAATGCACAAACAGCAGAAGAGAAACTAGATGAATGGGACCTTCTGAAAATTAAAATTTTCTGTGCTTCCAAAGACTTCTCCAGAAGAATCAAAAGTGAAACTATAGAATGGGAAAAAAAAAATTAGCAATGGCGTATCAGACAAAGGACTTACCTCTGAAATTTATAGAAAACTCCCAACACCTCAACATCAAAAAGACACCTAATCCAACTGAAAAATGGACAGAAGACATGAACAGACACTTCACCAAAGAAGACATTCAGGCAGCCAACAAACACATGAAGAAATGCTTACAATCATTAGTCATTGTTGTTTTTGTGTGCTGTTGAGTCAGACCCAACTCATAGTGACCCCTCCTTGGGTTTCTGAGGTGGTATCACTACAGAAGTAGATTGCCCAACTGAGAGATGCAAATCAAAAACAGATGTGTTCACTCTTCTGATAGTACATGGTATATTCAATGTTCTTGGTCAACACCATAGCTTAAAAGCATCAGTTTTCCTTTGTTCTTCCAAGAGGCAATTGAAAATACCATAGTTTAGGTCAGGTACACCTTAGTGCTTGTCAAAGTGACATCTTTACTTTTTAACATTTTAAAGAACTCTTTTGCAGCAGATTTGCCTAATGCATCATTTGATTTCTTTACTATATCTTTCACAGGCATTGATGTGGATCCAAGTAAAATGAATCCTTGACAACTTCAAACTTTTCTCCATTTATCATAATGTTACTTATTAGTTCAGTTGTGAGGCTTTTTGCCTTCTTTATGGTAAGGTGTAAGCAATATTGAATGATGTAGTCTTTGATATTCATCAATAACAGCTTCACGTCGTGTTTGCTTTAAGCAAGCAAGCTTGTGTCATCTGCATATTACATACAGGTTGTCAATGAGTCTTCCTACAATCCAACTGCCATAGTTTTCTCCCTATGGTCCAGTTACTCAGATAAGTTTTTCAGCATAAATATTGAAAAGTATGGTGAAATGACACAACCCTGATGCACACCTTTCCTGATTTCAAATCATGCAGTATCCCCTTGTTCTGATCAAACCACAGCCTCCTGGTTTATGTACAGACTCTTCATGGGCACAATTAAGTGTTCTGAAATTCCCACTCTTCATGACATTATCCATAATTTGTTATGATGAACACAGTCAAATGCCTTAGCATAGTCAATAAAACACACACAAACATCTTTCT
>NW_006925907.1:8519-9541 GCF_000298275.1 Orycteropus afer afer | reverse complement strand
GTTTTGTGATACTTTACATGGTTTCCTCTGTTAGAATTATTGCTAAAAGAACTACTCATATTTAGAAAAGCATATAAGACTGCCTTTCTTCTGCAAGCTGTAGAATGCTAACAGATGAAAGAAGGCAAGAACAAATCATTTTTCAAGTTCCTATTTGCTTTTGTCTTCTCTACTGAGAAGAATGATCTCTATTGGGATGTAGAACGTAGACAAGTTGTAAGAACAATGATGCTCAAGACACATTTATGATGGAGATAATTTTAAACCTTTTCATGAGAATATCTTGTCACCCAGATAAATGACCTTTGTCACAGAAAAATAATTCAAGGTATGTTTTAAGACCCATTGTTCAACCTTTATGGTGGATCATTTGGACAGGCTATTCTAAAATCTTTTCATGCCACTCTCTCATTAAACTCCTTCAATCATTTACCATACTGTAGCATTACATTTAGAGTTGTCACCATCTGTCTCCTTTTTATTTCTATAAACTTTTCTTTGGCCACTCCCGATATACTTCTATGTTAAAGTTTTCTTTCCCACTGTCTAATGTATAGCTTAATTATAGTAATTATTATACCATATTTTTTACTTGTCACCCCTTGATAGGATCATTGATAGTAGGCCCTCCTTTCTGGTACAGGGAAGTGGAGAAAATATGCATGATTTTATGATATTAAAAGCTAGTTTTATATAGTCCCCAAAGCTACATGCTTTCTCTGCTGTGTGAGTCATATAGATCTAGGTTCCAGTCCTGGATTTTCCTCTTACAAGCATTGAGAGAAATGATTAGCCACCCAAATTCATGTCACACCTCCCTTTGTATTGATTTAACTTTGAGGGGAGGAGGGAGAGATGAATGGAATGGCTGTCCAACTAGGTACTACATTTTCTAGCCCTGCACATATCTGAGTATGGTATATAATTATTGATGATGGATTATAAGATTGCTGATGATGGTTTGTAAGTAGAAGTGATATGTATCCCATCGTTCGAGGCTTTGAAGAAGTGGGGGTTGTCCT
>NW_006925907.1:3270-4728 GCF_000298275.1 Orycteropus afer afer | reverse complement strand
AGTTATTGATGTGTACACAGTTCATTTTATTCCTACAATCTTTTAAATTAGGTGTCCATTTTGTAATTATTAATTTCATAAATCCATTTTTTCATAAAAGTAGTTGTTATATAACCTATAATGCAACTTTGTTGCAACTTACTCATAGAGAATCAAAGTTTTCATCATGGCGGTTACTGAAAAAGTTATAGCACTTTTCAGAATTTTTTATTTTGTATGTATAATGACCATTTCACCCCTAAAATTTCCCTAGTTAATTCCTAAATAAACAGTATTTCAACATTACTACTTCAAAAAAGATGCAACTATCCTTTACTCAACACAACAAGATCCAGTCATGTAATAACCCGTGGAACAAATTTAAAATGTGCACCACTTTGAGATGAATTTAACCTGTTTTACTTGTGGCCAAACATGTAAGGTGAAGAGTTACCCAACTCTTCAGTTTGTTGTACACTGAACTATTTTGTTTCTAAATGCTGTTTTCATTTTTACTTCTTCCTTAACTTTTTCTGTGTTAAAATTTGAAGTGTAATTTGAGTCCAAGATAACAATGAGCTCTTCACTACCCAGAACTGAATAATATGATGAAGAAAATAGTGTAGAAAGACAAATGTACTTTCCAAATAGTGTTACCTTATTCCTTCCTCTAGCAACCATCACTCAATTCTCCTTTGGTGACTGTAATAAACCTGTATGCTATTCCACTTTATGTACATCCTGTATTTTCTTTCAATATTTTACATACATACTAAATGTATTGTCTTTCAGCTTGCTTCTTTGTTATTTATATAAACTTATTTTCATTGTTTTATTGATGGAGTCTTATATTTATAAATTGCTTGAATATCCTATGATGGATGGAAGATAACTTTCCTATTAACATAAATGGGGATATTTTTATCTAATGCTTTTTCTCTTGGAGCCAGAGATTTCAGGAATAGATTAAAGTAATTTTATGAGGGCTACCTATATTATGTTCATGTTAAGGACACAAACCCTGAAGTCAAATGATTGATTTGAATCCCTGGCTTTCTACTCCATAGTTCTTAAGTTAGATATTCTTTCCATTTTCAGTTGTTTCATCTGTAAAAAAGAGACAACCTTTTGTACAGTCGCCTTGACCAATAGAGATAATACATATACAATGTTGCCAGTGTTTGACACATAGTAGTCACTCAATAAATATTTGTTAAAAATAATTGATTTTGATGAACGCATACTTTTGAAAAATGGAACACAATTAAATGTATAACCAAGAATGAAACAACCAAACTCACTGCCCTTGAGTAGAATTGACTTGTATTGATCTCTTCTTGCATTTCTGAGATGGTATCTTTATGGAAGTAGATTGCCAAATTATCCTTCTGAAGAGAGGCTGGTGGATTTGAACTGCTAGCCTTCTGCTTAGCAGTCAAATGCCTTAGATATTACACCACCAGAGCTCACCAAAAATAT
>NW_006925907.1:2328-2955 GCF_000298275.1 Orycteropus afer afer | reverse complement strand
ATGATGCCATGTGTATAAGCCAAAGGACCAAGGAATGCCTGGCACTTCCTACAAGGAAAGAATTGACATGGCTGAGAACCTGATTTTAGTTTCCAAAACTATGGGAAAGTAAATTTCTCTTCTGTAAGACCACCACAGTAGCACTAGGAGAAGAAGAGCAGCATATATAAATTTTACATTGGAAATCAACCAGCAATTAAATGCCCTTTCACAAGATGTCCCATGAATCCCTTCTTACTCTGAACATTAGTTATCACAGCAACAGGAAAAAGATATAGACTATAATGCTTGATAATTTAGGCTAAAAAGTAAACCCAAACTTTCCTGGACACAAATGTCCCAAAGACATCATTTTTAAGAAATTCCTTAGTTTTTTTTTCTTTCTCTTTTTTGTCTCCTTTGCAGGGATAAAGTGACCGCTAAGTTGGCTAATGTTCGTACAACCACTCTTTCTCTCCTTTCCTTTCCTGTCGTGCATTGCTTGCTTTGCTAGGCACACCATTGAAAGAAGAATGGGCTCCAGTTTAACAGCAACGCATCACGTGTGGGTGCACAGAATTGGAAACCCAGGTTCTTAGGAAGTCAATTGTTAATCAAATGAGAAAATCATCTTTTTTTTTTTTTTTT
>NW_006925907.1:0-983 GCF_000298275.1 Orycteropus afer afer | reverse complement strand
AGGCACTACACTGCCAGAGCTCCCACTTAAATCTCAAGTGCTGCTATAATAGGAATACTGCAAGTGGATGGCTTTAAAAAACAGGAATTTATTCTTTTACAGTTTAAGAGTCTAGAAATCTAAATTCAGAGTTCCCACTCTAGAGGCTGGGTGAAGACCCTTCAACCTTGGACTTCAGTTTTGCCTCTTGTTCCAGGCCTACTGGAGCTGGAGGCATCTCCTAACTCATGCAGCTTATGACTGCTGATCCTGATAAACACAAGGTCAGCAGGAAAATAGTACAATCCCAAGATCAGTAAGGCCACACAGCAGGCCACTGGTTCAAGTCAAGGAAGTGGAGGTGAAGACTCAGCCAAATGCAGGATCCAAAATGTGCTAAAAAGCTAGAAACCTTTCTCAAAGTTGCTTCAAATATACAGGAAGAAGGCCACAACCCAAAGGTAACTCCCCTTCAACTACTTACCAGTTCATAGTAGATTCTGCCATGGAGGTGATCACAACCTCACAATGGGGAATAACTACATCCAGCTGCCAAGCCACACAAAATCATGGTCCGGCCAAGTTGACATACAACCTTAACTAAGACAGGGTCCTTAGCTGCAGGACATTACTAACTAATTATTACATAACTAACTCTAGGCAGTTAAAGCAGAAAGAGATTTATTATGAGGTATAAGTGGTGGAAGGGTTAAGCATTTGGCTGCTAACCAAAAGGTTGGCAGTTTGAACACACCCAGTAGACTCCAAGAAAAAAAATCCCCAAAAAACAAGAAACTGTGGTGACACACTGCCTAAAACATTTGACTTCTACACAGAAGATTGGTAGTTTAGACCCACCAGCCACATAACAGAAGTAAAATGAGGCAATCTAGTTCCCTAAAGATTTGTTGTTGTTGTTGTTAAGTGCCGTCGAGTCGTTTCCGACTCATAGCGACCCCATGCACAGCAGAACAAAACACTGCCCGATCCCGCGCCAGCCCCAC
>NW_006925906.1:9162-10273 GCF_000298275.1 Orycteropus afer afer | reverse complement strand
TAATATTGGGTATAATGTGAATTCCAGAACACTTAAGTCTGGAATGCATCCCATGTGCTCATGAGGAACCTGTACATATACCAAGACACAGTCATTTGAATGGAATAAGGGGATAATGCCTAGTTTAAAATCAGGAAAGTTATATATCAGGGTTGTGTTCTTTCACTATACTTACTCAATCTGTATGCTGAGGAAATAATCCTAGAAGTTGGCCTATATGAAAGACAGAGCATCAAGATTGGAGGAAGACTCATTCACAACCTGCAATATGCAGATGACACAACCTTACTTGCAGAAAGTGAAGAAGTCTTGCAGCACTCACTGATGAAAGACAAAGACTACAGCGTTCAGTAAAGATTACAACTCAACATAATGAAAACAAAAATCCTCACAACTAGACCACTAAAAAACATCATGATAAATGGAGAAAAGATTGAAGTTGTCAAGGATTTCATTTTATTTGGCTCCATAATCAATGCCCATGAAAACAGCAGTTAGGAAATCAAAAGACGTATTGCACTGGGCAACTTGTTTCAAGAGACCTCTTTAAAATGTTTAAGAGCAAAGATATCACCTGACCCACTCCATGATATTTTCAATAACCTCATATGCATGTGAAAGCTGGACAAGGAATAAGGAAGACTGAAGAAAAACTGAGCATTTGAATTGTGGTGTTGGTGAAGAATATTGAAAATAGCATGTACTGCCAGAAGAAAGAACAAATCTGTACTGGAAGACATGTAGCCCAAATCCTTCTTAGAAGTGAGAATGGCCAGGCTTTAGCTCTCATATTTTGGTCATTTTATCAAAAGTGACCAGTCCTTGGAGAAGGAAATCATGCTTGGTATAGTAGAGTGTCAGTGAGTAAGAAGAAAATCCTCAATGAAATGGATTAACACATCAACTGTGATGATAGGTTCAAATACAGAAACAATTGTGAGAATGCTACACATCCAGGCAATGTGTTGTTCTCTTGAACATAGGCTCATTGCAAGTCAGAACAAACTGGATGGTAACCAGCAACAACAAAATTGTCTTTGATTCCACTCAAAAAGGTAATTCAAACTCAGCATAGAAGGATTCAACTTCTCTGAAATAGCTTAACTGTATC
>NW_006925906.1:4275-5497 GCF_000298275.1 Orycteropus afer afer | reverse complement strand
TATGATTCCACTTATATAAAATTATTGAAAATGAAAGCTAATTCAGAAGCTGGAAAGTAGGTCAGTGTTTGCCTACTTTGGTGTCATGGGGAAGGGCATGAGGGAGGAATTACAAAGGGTAATGAGAAAACCTTTGAGGATGATGGACATGTTCATTGCCTTGAATATGATGATGATTTCAAGGGTACATAAATATTTCACACTTAACTAAATTTTATGTTTTCAATGTGTCCAGTTAATTGTATGCTGGTGATATGTAAATAAAACTGTAAAAAATGTATTTTTATTTAACCTACATTTATGAAGCAAGATAGTCCAATGAATAATATGCATACATTGGAATGAAAAAGTTTAAAAAAAAAATTAAGAAATTTGAACAGAAAAATGTAACTGAGAACACAAACTATGTAACCAGACTGCGTAACTAAGAATTTAGATATATCCACATGGCATTTTAGAAGAAATGGTATGATTGTCTGATGCAAACTCCCTTGTCTTATCTACTTTTGCACTTAAAGTCAATAATACATGAGCGTTGAGGGGATCTAAGTGCTTGCCCTTGTCCCTTGTCTCCTTGAATGGTTTATAAACTCCTTAGGAACAGAAAACATTCAATATTAATTCCATTGATGAGTTTTTCTTTAGGCCAAGCAAGCACTGTGATGGTTCTGGAACACAGCTGAATGTGTGCCCATGGACATATAAGAAACTAGAAATCTAATTAATGATATATCCTAATTTCTCTAAAGCACTTACAAAGTAATGGTTAAGAAGAAAAACATAAGCTAACTATGAAATGCAGAATGAAATATCTACACATAGATGTATCTTCTCTTTTGAACAATGCACTATGGCAATGAAGATAGGGCTCATACTCGTCGTGACCTTTTGTATAACAGAACTATATGTTGCTAAGACTTGCTTCATCTTCAACATCAATGGTATGTTTCAGTCTTTTGTTGAAGCTGTTGTGGAGTGACTTCAAGTTAGGGGACTCATCTGCCAACCCATAAATGCCCTGCTGTTGAGTCTAATATGACTTATAGCAACTCCTACAGTCTTCCATATGGATTATATCTAAACATAAAGAAAACAAAAATCCTCACAACTGGACCAATAAGTATCATCATGATAAATGGGGAAAAGATTGAAGTTGTCAAAAATTTCGTATTACTTGGTTCCACAATCAGCACCAATGGAAGGAGCAGTCAAGAAATCAGAC
>NW_006925906.1:2038-3145 GCF_000298275.1 Orycteropus afer afer | reverse complement strand
CAAGAATGACACCTGTCTTCTAAGATTAGTCCATCTGGCAATATGATCAAAGTACGAGGGACAGAGTCTGGCCATTCTCACTTTTAAGGAGCATTCTGGCTGTACTTCCTCTAACACAGATTTGTTCATTCTTCTAGGAGTCCATGGTACATTCAATATTCTTCACCAACACCACAACTCAAATACATCAATTATTCTGCAGTCTTCCTTATTCATTGTCCAGCTCTCACATGCATAAAAGGCTATTGAACATACTATGGGATGGGTTAGGCACACCTTGGTCTTCAAAGTGACATCTTTGCCTTTAACCCTTTAAAGGGTTCCGCCCCCCCCAGCAGATTTTCCAAATGCAATCCATCATTTGATTTCTTGACTGCCGTTTCCACGGGCGTTGATTGTGGTTCCAAATAAAATGAAATCACTGACAACTTTAAACTTTACTCCATTTATCATGATGCTACTTATTGGTCCAGTTGTGAAGAGAAGACCTTTGTTTTCTTGATCTTGAGGTCTAATCCTTACTGAAGGTCGTAGTCTTTGATCTTCATCAGTAAGTGCTTCAAGTCTTCTTTGCTTTCAGCAAACAAGGTTGTGTCATCTGCGTTAACCCTGAATTTAAGTGAAGAATAGGGAATAAGGCAAGGATGTTTCACAGACAGATGAAATTTACATGCATAGAGATTGACTTTGATGTGCACACACAGCAAGGATCAAACTAGTTCTTGCACCCATGCAACAATTCTCCTGGAGCTTTTTTCTTCCCTGGGCAACTGCCAGTTTCCATTTGTTCTTGACTTATGGATTTCTAAGGAGTTGGATAACAGGAAAGTTTAGTGTTTAAGCTACAACAAGGTGTTCTTTATTAGTTGAACACCAGAATAAGAGACAGCCAAAGGGCTGAAGTCATGTATTTCAAGCCAGCTTCTTAAATCATACAGGCACAAAATATTCCAGAGATCAGAGCAGTTCAAACTACACATAGCAGTAACTCACCAAGTCAGATTCTTCAATTACTTCAAAAAACTTGAATCAACACTGAATGCTATCAAAAGCAAAATGAATGTACATTAATCACAGAATATTTCAGTCACATGGCACCTTTCATCC
>NW_006925906.1:0-1203 GCF_000298275.1 Orycteropus afer afer | reverse complement strand
AAAAAATATCATGTATTTTATGAGATAAATTTGAGACTTGAAATACATTATGTGCTTATTTCAAAATTAGCTAACCCACTATTTTCTGCCTTTTCTATACAGAGATTTGGTTTGAATAAATAATTCCTTGGCCAAAAGAAGCACAGAAAACTGTGATTCTATAGTAAATTCAGAGGTAAAATGGATGGTTGGGTATTAAGTAATTCTAAATTAATGGACCTTTACTCTGACCTAGGCCCTCTGTTACGTGCTGGGATTGGCTTGGTGTCTGTTTTCAAGTAGAACCCATGCTATGGAAAGACATAAACAAATGCAGCTGTGACATTCTCAGACCAATCACTCATGCATGTGTGAAGTGTATCTTTCTGATTTAAAATCAAATATTTAACCTTCAATTCAGGTTTTTCATTCCTATGTGGAGGTGGGAAGTTGGTGGTGGCCATTTGCCCCAAAAGTCCAAGCTGCTGTGTTATCTGGGGCCTTGACTGTCTTGCTTTGGGAAACTTAACACATTACCAAGGTGTTAGAGAAGGGAGTGGACCCATCAGTTTTTCTGAAATACCAATTCATTGCAAGTAGGATTATTGGTCCACACAGATTTTGCTAAAATCTCCCTCTTTTCTCTCCTCCAGGGCCCTTTAAGTAGAACAGCTTTTGCTGACATGATGTGTCCCTGTTGTGTGCATTTAGGAGTTAGGTTAAACTAAAAAAATCAGAAAGAGACTACTCACTAATTGGAAAAAAGAATGAGCAGTAAGACCAAGAGGTAAAAGAAAACAGTAAGAAAAATAAGTAGCAATTGACTCAATATTTTAATTATTTTATCCCAACACAATAAATTGAAATCAAGTGAGAAGAACTATAAAAAGCAAAAGCAAAAAAAAAAAAAAAAATCTGTGAACACAAAGAGTGGCAAAAAAAGAAAGAAGTCTGTTGTTCATGGGACGGGTAGAAAGTAGTATTTAAAGAAACCTTCCAAGAGCAAGAGTTAGGGTGCACTAAGGCCTGGGTTTTCTATGGTTTCTACTCAGGTGTTTTTTGAGCCCTCAGTATATGAAGAGACCTCCCTTTTTCATATATCTTTATCAGGCTTGCTTGCTCAAACTTTTTAACAGTGAATTTCATCTTTAATACAAAGCATTACTAGGCACATTCCAAAAAAACTCACTGTTGTAGAGTCAGTCCTGACTCATAGCGACACTT
>NW_006925905.1:9875-10648 GCF_000298275.1 Orycteropus afer afer | reverse complement strand
TCCTCATGCAACTTACTTGTGCCTTCAGATCCTGCTCGAGCCCAATCTCTGATATACCACTTCCATTTAATGATGGAGTGCTACTGTGCATGTTCAACTTTAGGACTCTGTTGGTCAGATAACACCCAGTTCATGATGGGCAGCTCAGGTCTCATCATGACTTTGTGGCCCATGGTTAGGTGTTCAGTCTCTACTAAAGCCCAGTAACAAGCCAAAAGCTGTTTCTCAAAAGGTAGTTATCTGCAGAAGATGGCAGGGCTTTGTTCCAAAATCCCAAGGGTCTGCATTGCAATTCACCAAATGGGACCTGCCAAAGACTCCAAACAGCATGTCTATCTACTACAGACATGTCAGGCACCATTGGATCAGCTGGATCATATGGCCCAAGTACCAGAGCAGCCTGCATGGCAGCCTGAAACTGTTGCAGAGCCTCTGTTGTTCTGGACCCCACTCAAAACTAGAAGCTTTCTGAGTCACTTGATGAATAGGCCGCAGCAACACACCCAAATGAGGGATATGTTGTCTCCAAAATCCAAAGAGGCCCACCAGACGTTGTGCCTCCTTTTTAGTTGTAGGGAAAGCCACATACAATAACTTATCCTTCACTTTAGTAGGAATATCTCAACATACCCCACACTATTGGACCCCTAGAAATTTCACTGAGGTGGAAGGTGCCTGAATTTTTGTTGGGTTAATCTCCCAACCTCTAGCACACATATGTCTCACCAATAAGTCTAGAGTCATTGATACTTCTTCTTTACTATGTCCAGTCA
>NW_006925905.1:6776-7471 GCF_000298275.1 Orycteropus afer afer | reverse complement strand
GTTTTCAGCAATATCTGCTCTGTTACTAGAAGATATAAGACATTCTTTCAGAGCACAACTGGAAGCACTGAGGTCTTTTATGTGGCACTTAAGCCGAGACAGCAGCTCTGAGCTCATCTCACTCTTTCACCAGTTTGTCTAGCTTAAGTAGGACCAACCAACCAGCTTCCCTGTACTCCTCATGCTGACAAAATTGGAGAAAAGTATCAAATATCTGATCACCCAGAGCCTCACTTCTCACAAGTACTTGATCTATTGGTGGTGCTATTTTGCATATTAATGTTGCCACTTCGTGCCATGGATTAGCAGGGCCCTCTTTACTGACAGAGGCAGGGTCACTAGTGTCTTTACCATTAATCAAATTGTAGAACCAACTTCAGAAGCCCATCCTTATGATTTTGTCTCTCTAGAACCACTCCCAGTACCAAATGTGTTAGACTGGGTTCTCTAGAGAAACAAAACCAATAAAGCTTATATATATATATATAGAGAGAAATTTATCTTAGGAAATGGCTCACACACTTATAGAAGCTGGCAAGTCCAAAGTTCCTAGATCAAACGTCAAGCTGGAGGCTTTTCCACGTCAAGCTGGAGGCTTTTCCCAATTCTTGCAGCCACAGGGGCTGAGGAGCTCAGTGCTGGCAAGCAGTACTCCGGCTGTGGACTCCAACGAATGATGAATCCAAGATCTCCAG
>NW_006925905.1:3749-4644 GCF_000298275.1 Orycteropus afer afer | reverse complement strand
TTTCTGTTTTTCTTCTTTTGATGTGTGCATTTATTGCTATAAATTGTACTCTGGGTACTGCTTTTGCTGTATTCCAAACATTTTGGTAATTTCATCTATTATGCACTAATTTTTATGTAGGGTGTTGCTCAGTTTTGTTCATTTCTAAATTTATAGCATTGTGATCTGAGAAGATGCATTGTAGTGTTTTGATGTTTTAAAATTTATAGAGGCTTGCTTTGTGACTAACATATAGTCAATTCTGGAGAATGATCCATATGTACTGCAAAATAATGTTTATTGTGCTGTTTTTGGGTCGAGTGCTCGGTGTACTTCCATGATGTCTAGTTGGTTGATTGTTTGATGGAGATCTTTATCTTTATTGACTTTCTTTCTAGTTGTCCAGTCTTTCATTGAAAGTGGTGTATTAAAGCCTCCAGCTGTTATTGTGGACTTTTCTATTTCTCTTTTTAATTCTGGCTTTTGTCTCAAAATCTATTTTATCAGAAATTAATATTGACACTTCTTCTCTTTTTTTGGTTGACCTTTGCTTGATATGCTTTTCCATACCTTTATTTTTAGCTTATTTTTCTTTGTGTTTAATTTGCATCTATTGTAAATAGCATATTGATAGTCCTGTTTTTTAATCCATTCTTTTACTCTCTGTTTCTTGACTGGTATATTTAATCCATTTACAGTCAGTGTAATTATCAATAGGTATGAATTTGCTACTGTCATTTTGCTGTTTTTTTTATTTTTGCTACTGTTCATGGTTTCTTTGTTCAATATATTTTTCTGTGCTAAGTTCATTTTGTTTATCAATTTTCTTTATCATTTCCTTCATTGGTGTTGTTTTAATGTTTACCGAGTGTGTTGGATTGGGTTCTCTAGAGAAACACAAAAACCAGCAAAGTAT
>NW_006925905.1:2260-3414 GCF_000298275.1 Orycteropus afer afer | reverse complement strand
TAGGCCACACCCCTGGGGAAACTCCCCTTGGGCAGACCGGCCGCTCAGAACTCAGTCATGTGATCCATCATGGGAACCACCACTCACAACTGGAGTCCAGCCAAGTTGACACATCTTCAACTATCACACCGAGGCTTTGATTTTCTTCTTTTTTTGTTTTGGTGAGAAAGTTTATTAATTTTCTTTGAAGTTACCCTGTAATTTGTTATTATCTTCTCAAGTTTAAAGTAGTCTGTTTTGGAAGATGGCATCATAGCTGTAGCCCACAGGTTTGTTCCCTCTAGCATTTTATTTCCTGAGAAATTATGTATAGCTGGTACAAGCAGGAATTCTGGAGTTGTAAACAGCTGAATAAGAAAGAGGGTGGCAGATTTAGAGGAGACAGAGAAAAAGGGCAGTTTAAACAGCCAGAAAAAATAAAGGAAACTGCCTGGCTGGCAGGGAGACAGAGAGGTGCAGAAGGGGAAAATTCATTAGCAATTCAGGGGAAAGCCATGAAGTGAAGGAGAAAAAGAAAGTCGGGGGCACCACAGAACTCACAGAGGCTTCAGGGACTCAGCATAGCCACACTGGGAGCTTTTGAAGGTAACCTTGGAAGCTGAGCTGAGTAATTGGATAACCTTGTTGAGAAACAAAGCGGAAACCCCCTTGGCTGGGGCTGCTGTGGAGTTCAGATCAGAGAGGGGGAAGGGAGGAAACTCACTGCTTGGAGGAGGGCCCTGGAATGCAGCATAGGGCTGGGATTCAACTCCTCCATGACCTCTTTTAGCACAGAGTAGACAAGGGTACACATTTTTTGCAGCTTTCAGACCCATGTGAAAAGTTGTGGCTCCCTAACCACTGGGATCTCTGTTAATTTTGAGCCGGGGGTCTGAGAGCAAAACATCATCAGTGATTGACAGCCCAAGCAGTCTGAAAACAAACCCCCAGAACCTGCAGAAACACGAAAAACTGGGACTCTCTACGGGCATTTTCTTTTTCCTTTTTATCTTTTACTTTCCCTTCTCTTTCTTCCCCTTCTCCCCTGCCTCATCCAATCGGAGAAGCATGTTAAACCACCCCAACACCTGCTCATCCCAATTCCAAATCCCCCTTCATGATGAATAGAGACTTGCATCAACATTCCAAAAGTGATTCCATCAACACACATACAC
>NW_006925905.1:0-593 GCF_000298275.1 Orycteropus afer afer | reverse complement strand
TGGGGAAAGGATACAACCCTGACACACTCCCTTCTTGATTTTAAACCATGTAGTGTCCCCTTGTTCCATTCGAATGACCACTTCCTGGTCAAGGTACAGGTTCCTCGTGAGTACAATCAAGTGTTCGGGAATTCCCATTCTTCTCAATGTTATCCATAATTTGTCATGATCCACACAATCAAATACCTTTACATAGTCAATAAAATACAAGTAAACATCTTTCTGGTATTCTTTGCCTTGAGTGAAGATCCATGTGCCAGCAGCTACAATATCCCTTGTTCCACATCCTCTTCTGAATCCAGCTTGCACCTCTGGAAGTTCTCTGTCAATATACTGCTACACAAGTTTTTTAATTATCTTCAGTAAGATCTTACTTGCGTGCAATATTAATGATACTGTTCTATAATTTCCACATTCTGTGGGATCACCTTTGTTTGGAATGGGTACAAATATGGATCTTTTCCAGTCAGTTGGCCAGGTAGCTGTCGTCCAAATCTCTTGGCATAACGAAGTCAGTGCCTCCAATGGGGCATCCATTTATTGAAATATCTCAATGGGTATTCCGTCAATTCCCAGGGCCTTGTTCTTCACCA
>NW_006925904.1:9016-9657 GCF_000298275.1 Orycteropus afer afer | reverse complement strand
TGGTATCAGTTCTTCTCTGAATGTTTTGTAGAATTCTCCAGTGAAACTGTCTGGGCCATGACTTTTATTAGTTGGTAATTTTTTGATGACCTGTTCAATTTTTACTTTTGTGATGGGTCTGTTCAATTTTTCCACATCAATCTGTGTTAGTTTCAGTAAGTGGTGTGTTTCTAGAACACTGCCCATTTCTTCCAGATTTTCAGATAACAAATCCAACAGGAGTACAATTCTTCATAGTATCCTGATATTATCCTTTTTATTTCAGTTGTTTCTGTTGTGATGTCACCAATTTCATTTCTTATTCATGTTATTTGTATTCTCTCTCTCTTTTCCTTTGTTAAATTTGCCAGTGATTTGTCAATTTTATTGATCTATTCAAAAAACCAACCTCTAGTCGTGTTGATTTTTTCTATTGCCCTTCTATTTTCTGTTTCATTGATTTCTGCTCGAATCTTTATTATTTCATTTCTTCTGGTGACTGTGGGCTTTTCTTGCTTTCTTCTTCTAATTGTTAGACATGTTGCTTTAAAGTGTTGATTTTGGCTGTTTCTTCTTTTTTGATGTGTGCGTTTATTGCTATAAATTGGCCTCTGATCACTGCTTTTGCTGTGTCCCAAAGATTTTGGTATGTTGTGTTTTCA
>NW_006925904.1:0-6966 GCF_000298275.1 Orycteropus afer afer | reverse complement strand
GATACCTAAATATAATTCTTTTGAATTCCTTATCAGAGAATTCTAATGCTGCCTATTCCTCAGGGATGTGTTCTGGGTCTGTATCCTGTTCCCTTGTTTCTACTGCTTTATCTTGCTTCTTTGTGTGGAACATGAGGTTCAGTTGTCTCTGAGACATCGTGGTATTGTATTAAGATCTCTGTTAACTGTTTGTGAAGAGGAGCCAAGGGTGTTCAGGCTCTTCTTGGTGATTTTTTTATTGTTGGCCCATTGGTGGAGAAGGAGGTTGTGGCTCTTGCTCAGTAAGTGAAGTTACAGGAGGTATGGGTATAGTAGTATCTTATGGGGACTGTTTCTTCCACCCACTCAGTTAGACAAAAATTACATTTGTATAACCATAAAAAAACTAAAAGCACATGGACAAAAAATACACTGTGTAATCACACAGGAACAGTAACCAAAAAAGAATAAAGGGAGAAAAGAAGCAAAAAGCAAGAATACCTGCAATATCTGGGGATAGGGCACTAGGAGACCCAAGGTAGAGAAGGAGTATAATGAAGGAAAAAGTGGGAAGAATGCAAAAAACAAGGAATGCAGTTAACCATGAGAAAAAAAGAATTTAAATTAAAAAAAAAAAAATTTAACCAGGAACAGGGAAAAAAAGAAAAAAGGTGTAAACTAGAACCTGGGATGGGAAGAATAGTAAAAAGGACAAAAGTATTAATAAGAGTAGTGATTTAAAAACAGACAAATACAAGTGAACTAAACACCAGAAAAAAGAAAGAGATAAGAAAAATAATAAAAAGAAAAAAGTTGGTAGAGGACTGGGAGGGCACCCAGGCTCCTTCCGAACACAGACTGGTATGGAATACCTGCGGGTCCAGAAGGTGGGTGGGAGTGGGGGTGACCACACCTCTGTTCACTATGTGGTGTAAGAGTAACAAGAAGAATGTCACACCTTTTTTGTCGTGCAGGTCTGGAGTGTCCTTAGGGTGACTGGAAAGCAGAACCTCTTCTTAAGCCCCTGGAATCTCAGAGAGCACTGTCTCTTAAAATATCCAAAATGATCAAGCTGCTTTTAAACATTCAAAATGGTGGTGCCCTCCAGACAGGCAAAAATCCACAGCTCAGCCTGTCTTTCTCTTCGCCTTCTCCGTTTATTCCCCAGCCACCAGAGCAGTCCTCTACACAGTCCCTGGCTAGCAGGGCTGATTTTTAGGTTAATTCTTAGCTCCTACCACCACTCAGGAATCTCCAAGCTGTCTGTGCCATCAGGATTGCTCAGGATCGCTGCCAGACCGCAGCTCCGTATGTCTCCTTTTTTTGGTATTTTCATTAAAATTCTTCTGGTAGTTGGGGTTTAGTTCACTTCTTTATCCTTCCCTTCAAGGTTTAGGGGTTGAGGATTATCTTCTGTGTCTGTGTTAATTGGTTTCCCTTTTCTTTGTTGAAGAGGGTCTGTGGAGACTGTCTGCCTATTCCTCCATCTTGGAATTGATGCAGTTATTTTCTTAAAGTTTATTTTTTCATTGTACTGTGGTTTATCCCAAAACACTGACTATTAATATAAACAAAAAACTAACTCACTGCCATCGAGATGGATCCGACTCATATCAACCCCTTCTTGGGTTTCCAAGGCAGTATCTCTACAGAAGTAGATTGCCCAACCTTCCTTCTCAGGAGTGGCTCGTGGGTTTGAACCACTGGCCTTCTGGTCAGCAGTCACATGCCTTAGGCACTGTGCCACCAGAGCTCCCAACTATTAATAGGCTGATTTTTTTTTCTTTTGGCATTTTTTAACCTAGCTGTGATACTGTGTGTGTGTGTGTGTGTGTGTGTGTGTGTATGTATGTATATAGGGTTGCTATGAGTTGGAATCATCTTGACAGCAGCAAGGTTTTGGTTTTTGATGTGTGTATGTGCATATAATATTAAATGGAGCATTTTCAAAAACTTAACATAAGCACCATTCCATAGTATAATTCCACAAAGAAATTATAACAATACCTACCATGTCAAGTTAGTATCCTGTGTGTATTAGAGAAATTATTTCTAAATCTCTCCACCACTCTGTAGATTTTTTTCCCCTCCATTTTACATAGATAAACTAAGGATAAAAGCCGTTACACAATTTGCCCAAGGTTACAAATGTAGCCAGTGCAAAGAGTCTTCATATGAATCCAGGGTAGGAGTTTTCAAAGCCTTTGCTGCTGCTTCAATTGATTCTAGCAGTCTATGTCCTCTGTAGATTGTTTGATGAACATTAAAGCTGGAAAGCTTACACAAAGCAAATTATGGAAATTCCCGTGATTGCCTGCCAATTCAATTGACAGTAAACAATCTGACTGCTTTTCCTCAGAAGGGAAAAAATAAATAAATGAAAAATCAAACCCACAGCCATTGAGTAGATTCTACCTCATAGTGTCGCCCATTGGGTTTCCAAGGCTATAAATCTTTACAGAAGTAGATTGCCTCATCTTTCTCCCACAGAGCAGCTGGTGGGTTTGAACAATCAACCTTCTGGTTAACAACCAAAGACCTTACCCACTATGCCATCAGAGCTCTTTCAGAAGGGAAAAGGGGTATGTTACGGCTGATTCTCCTCTCTGGTGGCCAAAGGCTAATAAATACCATTTTATTTTTATTTTGTTTTTTATTGTGATATGAATGTATGTTTACAGAGCAAATTTGTTTTCCATTCAATAGCTCATACATTTGTTTCACAACATTGATTGCAATTCCTACATTGTAACTGCTCTCTTCCCACTTCCTCCCCGAGGTTACTTTTTCACTGTGTCCTTCTTTCCTGTGCACTCTTTCCCTCTGAGTTATCTCCTTGGACAAATGTCGCCCTTCTGATCTCTCATGGTTGATTATTCTATGGACATTCCTACCTGATATAATTGGTCACCTTGTAGGCCCATTTATTGTTTGCCTGGAAGTTAAGCTATGGGAGAGAGTTCAATTCCAGGCCTAAAGGATGACTAGATGCCATAGTCTCAGGGATCTCACCAGTCTCTCTCATACTTATAAGCCTGATAATTTTTATGATTTTGAGTTTTGTTACACATTTTTCTCCCATTCTATCCAAGATCTCCAATTTTGATCTCTTTCTGAGTGGTTGGCAGCAGTATCTGGGCACCATCTAGTTCTGGTCTCAGGGTCATGTAGGCTGAGGGCCCAGTGGTCTACTATTCCCTTGGACTAATTGTTTCCATGTGTCTTTGATTTTCTTCACTCATCTTTGCTCCTGATGAGGAGAGACCAATAAGTGTACCTTAGATGGCCACACACAAGCTTTCAAGACCCCAGTTGCTACTCCCCAAAGTAGGAAGTAGAACAATGTTTTTGTGTAATATGTCAATTGAGCTTGATGTCCACTTAACTATGGTCTTGAGCCCACAGGCCCAACGGCTAACTCTCTCAAGGTGTTTGGCTATTACCATAAAAGTTACCATAATTTTGCCCCCTTTTAACTCTACTATAAGAAGCTTTAGTGATGCAGTAGTTAAGGCATTTGGCTGCTAGCCAGAACATCTGCAGTTTGAACCCACCAGCCACTCCATGGAATAAAGATGAGGCAGTCTGCTTCCATAAAGATTTACAACCTTGGAAACCCAGTGGGGGTTGCTATGAATTGGAATTGACTCAGCAGTGAGTTTGGTTTTTGAGTTCTATTATGTATATGGACATTTTTAGAGCATATATACATACATATGTAGAAATATCATCTGCTAAACTTATATATGGTCATGGATATATTCCCTTTTGCCTACCCATACTTGATCATTTTACCAGTCTACCTATATATCCACCCATAGACTAATGCTATTACTGACAATGCAGTATTGTGTATGTAAAACTATTTACCTTTGTTGTCCGTACCTCTTGGGCACCTCTCTGTGTCTTCTTTTTCTTTAGTATTATGGTGCTAGTCACTTGCTTTTGTATATTGCCTTTCCTTTGCCTTGCAGTAGATTTTGTCTAGAGCAATGTGACATCTGATTTCTTGACTGCTTCTTCCACGAGTGTTGATTGTAGTTCCAAGTAAAAAGAAATCTCTAACAACTTCAATCCTGTCTCTATTCATCATGATGTTGCTTATTGGGCCAGTTGTGAGGTATTTATTTATTAATTTTTTATGTTGAGGTGTAATCCATACTGAAGATTGTAGTCTTTGATCATCATCAGTAAGTACTTCAAGTCATCTTCATTTTCAGTGAGCAAGGTTGTGTCAACTGTATATCAAAGTTGTTAATGAGTCTTCCTCCAATCCTGATTCCATATTCTTCTTCATATAGTCCAGCTTCTCAGATTATTTGCTAAGCATACAGATTGAATAAGTATGGTGAAAGAATTCAACACTGATGCACAGCTAACCTGACTTTAAACCTTGCGGTGTCCTTGTTGTGTTCGAATAAAAGTTTCTTGGTCTATATACAGTTTCCTCATGAGTACAATTAAGTCTTCTGGAATTCCCATTCTTTGCAATGTTGTCCATAATTTGTTATAATCCACATAGTCTAATGCATCAATAAAAGACAGGTGTCTTGGTTCTCTGTTATTGTTGTTGTTAGGTGCCGTCGAGTCGTCTCTGACTCATAGTGACCCCATGCACAGCAGAATGAAACACTCCTGATCCCGTGCCAGCTCCATGATCCCTGCTATACTTGAGCCCATCATTGCAGCCACCATGTCAATCCATCTCGTTGAAGGCCTCCCCCTCTTTCGTCAACCCTCCACCTTACCAAGCATGACATTTTTCTCCAGGGAATGGTCCCTTCTGAAAACATGACCAAAATATGTGAGACGAAGTCTGGCCATTCTTGCTTCCAAGGAACATTTCAGGGGCACTTCCTCCAGGACAGATCTGTTAGTTCTTTTAGTAGTCCATGGTTCTTTCAGCATTCTTCACCAACATCACAACTCAAAAGCATCAACTCTTCTTCAGTCTTCCTTATTCGTTGTCCAGCTCTCACATGCATACAAGGTGATTGGAAATATCATGGCTCGTGTCAGGTGCACCTTAGTCCCCAAGGAGACATCCTTGCTCCTTAGCACTTGAAACAGTTCCTTCGTGGTTGACTTTCCCAATGCTACACTTTGTCTAATGTCCTGACTGCTGCTTCCATTGGCATCGATTGTAGAACCAAGCAACGTGAATTCTTTGGCAACCTCAATCTTCTTTCCATTTATTGTGATGCTGCTCATTGGTCTAGTTGTGAGGATTTTTGTTTTCTTTATATTGAGATGTAACCAATACTGCATACTGTATTCTTCAACCTTCATCAGTAATCTTGGTTCTCTAGTGCTACTGTAACAGAAATATCACAAGTAGATGGCTTAAAAAACAGGAATTTATTCTCTTATAGTTTAAGAGGCTGGAAGTCCAAATTCAGAGTACCAGCTCTGGGGGCTGGATGAAGGTGCCTCGATTTTGGGGTTTAGTTCCATCTCTTATTCCAGGCCCACTGGAGCTAGAAGTTTCTCCTAACTCAGATAGCTGTGGGCTGCTGAGGCTGACAAACCCAAGTTCCACACATTTCTAAGATTAGCAGGCAACAATGGTGACCTAGCCAAATGCAAGGTCCAGATGTGCCAAAAGCTAGAGATCTTTCTCAGAGCTTCTTATATACTGGAAGCAGGCCACATCCTGAAGACAATTACTTAGCTACTCACAGCAGATTCCACCATGGAGGTGATTACAATCTTATCATGGGGCAGTTGACACACAACCTTAATTACCACAACAGCTAAACATCTTTTGAATATTTTCTGCTTTCAGCCAAGATCCTTCTGAGGGAGTTCCGGTAAGATGGTGGACTAGTCAGAAAGACTGCACAGACCCTCTTCAACAAAGAAAAGGGGAACCAATTAACACAGACACAGAAGATAATCCTGGACCCCTGAGCCTTGAAGGGAAGGATATAGAAGTGGACTAAACCCCAACTACTAGAAGAATTTGCATGAAAATACCAAAAAAGGAGACATATGGAGCTGCAGTCTGGCAGTGATCCTGAGCTATCCTGATGGCATGACACAGACAGCTTGTAGAGTGCCAAGTGGTGGTAGGACCTAAGAATTAACCTAAAAATCAGCCCTGATAGCCAGGGACTGCATGGAGGACTGCTGTAGTGGCTGGGGAATAAACTGAGAAGGCAAAGAGAAAGGGAGGCTGAGCTGTGGACTTTTGCCTATCCAGAGGAAGCTGCCATTTTGAATGTTTAAAAGCAGCTTGACCATTTTGGATATTTAAAATGACAGTGCTCTCACAGATTCCAGGAACTTAAGAACAGGTTCTGCTTGCCAGAAACCCCAAGGACATGCCGGACCTGCATGACTGAAAAGGTGAGACATTCCTCTTGTTACTCTTATACCCCACACCTGCTTGGTGCGGCCATCCCCCAGTCCCACCCACCTTCTGGGCCCACAGGAACTCCATTCCAGTCTTGTGCTCAGATGGAGCCTGGGTGCCCCATGCCCTGTCCTTTACTGCTTTTTTTTTCTCTTTTTTACTTATTTTTCTTTTTCACTTTCATTTTTCTGATGTTTAGTTTGCTTGTATCTGTCTGTTTAAAATCAATATTATTATTAATACTTTTGCCTTTTTAATATTATTCTTTATTCTGCCCTTCCCAGATCCTAGTTTACAGCTTTTGTTCTTTTCCCTGTTCCTGGCTGAAAATTTTTTCTTTTAAGTTTTTTTTCTTTTCCCCCTTTTTATCTCATGGTTAAGCCTATTCTTTGTTTATCTTTTTTCATTTTTCCCATTTTTTTTCTCATTATTCTCCTTCTCTCTCTCTTTTTTTTTTCCCTCTTAGTGCCCTATTCCAAGATATTGCAGGTTTTCTTGTTTTTAACTTCGTCTTTTTTCCTTTTTTCTCTTTTTGGTTATTGTTCCTGTGTGATTAATGATCTGTTTTTTGTCCATGTGCTTTTAGTTTTTTGATGGTTATTCAACTGTAATTGTTGTCTAACTGAGTGGGA
>NW_006925903.1:8879-10557 GCF_000298275.1 Orycteropus afer afer | reverse complement strand
AGTAGATTTTTGACTGAGTCTCTTGGGTTCTCTAGGTATAGGATCATATCAGCAAATAGGGATAGTTTGACTTCTTCCTTACTAATTTGGATGCCTTTGATTTCCGTTTCTTGCCTTATTGCCCTGGCTAGGACTTCCAGTACAATGTTGAATAGAAGTGGTGATAGTGGGCATCATTGTCTGGTTCTTGTTCTCAAGAGGAATAGTTTCAGTCTCTCTCCATTGAGTATGATGTTGGCTGTTGGTTTTGCAAAAATGTCCTTTATTATGATGAGAAATGTCCCTTCTATTCCTATTTTGCTGAGAGTTTTGATCAGGAATGGGTGTTGGATTTCATCAAATGCCTTTTTGGCATCAATTGATATGATCATATGGTTCTTCTCCTCTGTTTTATTTATGTGGTGGATGACATTGATTGTTTTCCTAATGTTGAACCATCCTTGCATACCTGATATGAACCCTACTTGGTCATAATGAATGATTTTTTTGATATGTTGTTGGAGTCTATTGGCTAGGATTTTGTTGAAGTTTTTTGCATGTATATTCATGAGGGATATTTGTCTGTAGTTTTCCTTTAGAGTGATGTGTTTGCCTGATTTTGGTATCAAGGTTATACTTGCTTCATAAAATGAGTTAGGGAGGATTCCATCCTTTTCTGTGTTTTGGAATAGTTTGAGTAAGATTGATGTCAATTCTTCTGGGAATGTTTGGTAGTATTCTCCAATGAAACCATCTGGGCCAGGACTTTTTTTTATTTTTGGTACTTTTTTAATGACCTGTTCGATTTCTTCTTTTGTTATGGATCTGTTCAACTTTTCCACATCAATTTGTGTTAGTTTAGGTAAGTGGTGTGTTTCTAGAAATCTTTCCATTTCTTCCAGATTTTCAAATTTTTTGGAGTACAGTCCTTCATAGTATCCTGATATTATCTTTTTTATTTCAGTTGGTTCTGTTGTGATGTCACTCATTTCATTTCTTATTCATGTTATTTGTATTCTCTCCCTCTTTTCCTTTGTTAAATTCGCCAGTGGTTTGTCAATTTCATTGATCTTTTCAAAAAACCAACTTCTGGTCTTGTTGATTTTTTCTATTGCCCTTCTATTTTCTGATTCATTGATTTCTGCTCGAATGTTTATTATTTCCTTTCTTCTGGTGACTGTAGGCTTTTCTTGCTGTTCTTTTTCTAATTGTTGGAGATGTTACTTTAAAGTGGTGATTTTGGATCTTTCTCCTTTTTTAATGTGTGCATTTATTGCTATAAATTGGTCTGTGATCACTGCTTTTGCTGTGTCCCAAAGATTTTGGTATGTTGTGTTATCATTCTCATTTGATTCAAGGAATTTTTTATTTTCATTTTTTATTTTCTCTCTTACCCAATCTTTCTTAAGGAGGGTGTGGTTCATTTTCCATGTGTTTACTCTTTTTCTGTTGATCTTCCTATTGTTGATTTCTAATTTGATAACATTATGATCTGAGAAAATACTTTGCATTATTTCAGTGTTTTTTAAAATTTATGAAGGCTTGTTTTATGGCCTAACATATGATCTATCATGGAAAATGTTCCATGTACACTGGAAAGAATGTATAATGTGCTGTTGTTGGATGAAGTGCACTGTAGATGTCTATAAGGTCAAGTTGGTGGGTTGTATTGTTTAGCTCTCCTGCATCTTTGTTGAGC
>NW_006925903.1:5999-6594 GCF_000298275.1 Orycteropus afer afer | reverse complement strand
TTTTTTCTGATTGATCCCTTTCCAAAGACGTATTCAAGTATTTGTCTTCAATCTCATTAATTCTATCTTCCATTGCATCAATTCTACTACTTGCCCTTCCAATGTGTTATCTATTTCTGACAATTTAGTATTAATTTTCTGGATTTCTACCTGTAAATTTAGAATCATTTCTAATTTTTCATTTATTTTGTCATTTTGTTCTTGTGTTGTCTTTCAAAATTCTTCTAGGGTTTTGTCTTTGTTTTCATTGGTCTGCCTCTTAATCCTTTCAAGATACCTAAATATAATTCTTTTGAATTACTTATCAGAGAGTTCCAATACTGCTTCTTGCTCAGGGATGTGTTCTGGGTCTGTATCCTGCTCCCTTGTTTCTCCTACTGTATCTTGCTTCTTTGTGTGGACTATGATGATCTGTTGTCTCTGAGACATCGTGGCATTGTTGTATTTAGATCTCTGTTAACTGTTGGTGAAAAGCACCCAAGGGTGAGTCAGGCAGGATCTTCTTGGTGGTTGTTTGTTGTTGGTCTTTTGGAGAAGGAAGTGGTGGTTCTTACTCAGTAAGTGAAGTTGCAGGAGATGTGGGTGTAGTTGTGTT
>NW_006925903.1:0-5733 GCF_000298275.1 Orycteropus afer afer | reverse complement strand
GCAATAAGAGAAAAAAGGTAAAGAAAGAGAATAATGAAGAAAGAAAGGAAAAGCACAAAAAGACAAACAAGGAACAGGGTTAACCATGAGAAAGAAAAAAAAAATTGCAACTTGCAACAGGGAAAAGAAAAAAAGCTGAAAACTTTTTATTCTTCCCCTGGGAGGGGAAGAATAAAGAATAATAGTAAAAAGGACAAAAGTAATAATAATAGTAGTAGTTTCAAAATAGACATAAACAAATTTACAAAACAAACAAAAACAAACTAAGAAGCAGAAAACAGAAAAAATAAAATTAGGGCAGGGAAGGGCAGGGCACCCAGACTCTTTTCAAGCACACAGACTGGGATGGAGTTCCTGCTAGCCCATAAAGTGCATGGGAGTGAGGGAGCCACACCTCCATTCACCAAGAGGATGTGGTGTATAAGAGTAACAAGGGGAATGTTACACCTTTCCAGTCATCTGGTTCCAGAATGTCCTTGGGGTTCCTGGCAAGCAGAGCCTGTTCTTAAGTCCCTGGAATATGGGAGAATCTGTCGCTTTAAATATCCAAAATGGTTAAGCCACTTGTAAGCATTCAAAATGGCTGCCACCTCCCGACAGACAAAAGTCCACAGATCAGCCTGCCTTCCTCTTTGCTGCTTCCCCTTTTATTCCCCAACCACCAGAGCAGTCCTCCATGCAGTTGTTGGCTAGCAGGGCCAATTTTTAGGTTAATTCTTAGGTCCTACTACCACTCAGCAATATTCAAGCTGTCTGTGCCATGAGAATCACTGCTGGACCGCAATCTCCTTTTTTGGTGTTTTCATGAAAATTCTTCTGCTAGTTGGAGTTCAGTCCACTTCTATATCTCTCCCTTCAAGGCTCAGGGGTCCAGGATTATCTTCTGTATCTGTGTTAATTGGTTCCCTTTTTTTTGTTGAAGAGTGTCTGTGCAGTCTTTATGCCTATCCACCATCTTACTAGAACCTGTGTATGATTATTTTTTAATGTCATAAGGAAAGTTGGTCTCTGTCCTCAAATTTATCACTCTTAGTAGTAGATAAAAATATCCTGGTAGCACAGTGGCTAAGTGCTCAGCTGCTAACCAAAATGTGTGCCGTTTGAATCCATGAGCCATTCTGTAGGAGACTGATGTGGCAGTTTGCTTCCTAAAGATTTATAGCCTTAGAGACCGTATGGGATAATTCTACTTTGTCCTGTAGGATTGCTATGAGTTGGAATCGACTTATTGACATCATCAGATTTGATTCAGTGATAGTAAAATTAGTCATAACTGGGAGAAATTCTCAAGTACAGGTAGTTGCCAGATTATGAATAATTTCCATTGCTAAATTATTTTTTTAAGTCAAATGGTATATTAAATAAGTTAATGAAATGTTTGTCTTAGTACATAGTATATAGTGTATCTTTCTAGCACTGGTGGTGCCATGGCTGCTAACCAAATGTTGGTGGTAGGAATCCACTAGCCACTGGTGGAAGAAAGATAAGGCAATTTGCTTCTGAAAAGATTTGCTGTGTGTTGCTGTTAGGTGCCGTCGAGTCGGATCCGACTCATAGCGTCCCCTCCTTGGGTTTCTGAGGCAGTATCACTACAGATGTAGACTGCCCAATCTTCCTTCTGAGGAGTGGCTGGTGAGTTTGAACCACTAGCCTTCTGGTTAGTAGTAAAATGGCTTAGGCACTATGCCAGCAGGGCTCCTAATTAAAGAAAACTTATGCACACCATCTCTGTAGCAGCAGTAACTTCTGCTCTTTCTCACTCTCTCTTCCTTGTCTGGTGACAGAATAGGAAACAAAGATGGTGGTCTAATGCAGACTGCCTCATTACTCCAAGACCCTTACTGGAAGGTCCCTGGGAACACCTACAGCTGCTACCACCTAAGGTGTAAGGCTGTTGGGATGAAGTGTTGGCCTGGCCAAGGAGTGGTAGGCCAGGTAGACAGGAACAGAGGGGAGGTAGCCATGCCAGGTTGAAGTTCAAGGGCTGGGAGTGAGAGCTCAAGAGTCAAAGGTGAGGTGGACAATCTAGGATGGGGGGACAAGCTCAAGCACTGCCAGGAGTAGGAGCTAGGACTGAGGGGCCAAATGTCTGGGGTGGTCACCAGGCTGCTGAGCATACAGCTTTCCCTAAAACTGACATATTAATGCCCCAGTTTGTTATGACTTACCACGTAGTTTTGGGGGTTGGTTCATAACAGTGGGTTGTACCTAAATTGGACGTTACCAACCTAAAACCAAAACCAAGCCACACTCACTGCTGTCAAGTCAGATCCAACTCATAGTGACCCCTCCTTGGATTTCCGAGGCAGTATCACTATGGAAGGAGATTGCCTAATCTTTCTACCAAGGAGTGGCTGGTGGGTTTGAACTGCCAGCTTTCTGATTAGCAGTCAAGTACCTTGGGCATTACACTAACCCAAGGTTGCCTGTAATGCATCAGAGGTATGCTTCTCAAATTCTGTGTATTCAAGGCAGGTAGAAGGGTACAGATAGTGGGAAAAATGTATAAGATTGTGATTTATATGCTGCCAAGAACTGAGCACTGTAAACTGGAAATAATAGATGAAGTAGTATTAGAACTTCTAATAGGTGAGGGGGAGCTCTGGTAGCATAGTGGCTAAGGCACTTGACTGCTAACCAGAAGGCTGGCGGTTCAAACCCACCACCACTCCTTGGAAGGAAGATGGGGCAATCTACTTCTGTAGTGATACTGCCTCGGAAACCCAAGGAGGGGTTGCTATGAGTTGGGTCCGACTCGACAGCACATAACAACAACAACAATAGGTGAGGAAGATAGAACTAGGTTCTGAAAATAGCTTGATGCATACAATGGATATCTCAATAAATTCCCTGAACAGATTATTGATAAAAGCCATCGATTGGTATATGTTAATATATTTTACATTTTAAAGTTAATCTAATATGAATATTTGTCATTAGCAAGGATTTTATGAAAATAAACTTGTATATGATATTTTCCAAATAAAGAAATACATTTTATTGTAAAGAACGTATGTGAATAAGTGATTCGTTGCACATATCAATTCCACCATCACCACCTGAAATAAACCTACTTCACCTTTTCCACTTCAATGTGGGTTGTTGCTGTCATTGTTGTTAGGTGTCTTCGAGTCGGCTCCGACACATAAAAACAGAACAAAACTCTGCTTGGTTGTGCACCATTCTCATAATCCTTGCTTTACTTGAGCCCATTTTTGCAGACCCTGTGTCACTCCATCTTGTTGATGGTCTTCCCCTTTTTCACTGACCCTCCATTTTACCAAGCATGATATCCTTCTCCAGGGACTGATCTCTTCTGACTACATCACCAAAGTAGGTGACATGAAGTTTCATCCTTCTCATTTCCAAGGAGCATTCTGGCTGCACTCCTTCCAGGATAGATTTGTTCATTCTTTTGGCAATCCATGGTATTTTCAGTATTCTTTGCCAACACCACAACTCAAAAGCATCAACACTTCTTCGGTCTTCCTTATGCACTGTCCAGATTTCACATGTTTATGAGGTGATTGAAAATACTATGGCTTAGGTTAGGCACACCTTAATCTTCAAAGTGACATCTTTGCTCTTCAGCACTTGAAAGACATCTTTTGCACCAGTGCAATATGATGTCTGATTTCTTGACTGCTGCTTCCATGGGTGTTGACTGTGGATCCAAGTGGTATGAAGTCTTTGACAACTTCAATCTTTTCTCCATTTATCATGATGCTGTTTATGAGTCCAGTTGTGAATATTTTCTTTATGCTGAGGTGTAATCCATATTGCAGACTGTAGTCTTTAAATTTCATCAGTAGGTGCTTCAATTCCCCTTCACTTTCAGCAAGCAAGGTTGTGTTATCTTCATATCGCAGGTTGTTAATGAGTCTTCCTCCAATCCAGATGTCTCATTCTTCTTCATATAGTCCAGTTTCTCGGATTATTTGCTCAGCATTCAGTTTGAATAAGTATGGTGAAAGGATACAACCTTGACATACATCCTTCCTGATTTTAAACCATGCAGTATCCCCTTGTTCTGTTTGAACTGCAACCTCCTAGTCTATATACATGTTCCTCACGAATACAGATAAGTGTTCTGGAATTCCCATTGTTCACAATGTTGTCATCCATAATTTCTTATGATCCATACAGTTGAATACTTTTGCATAGTCAAGAAAACATAAGTAAACATCTTTCTGGTATTCTTTGTTTTCAGCTAAGATCCTCTAACATCAGTAATGATATCCTCATTCCAATCCTTTTCTGAATCCAGCTTTCTTTTCTGGATTCAGAAATTAATTAATTAAAGTGGGAGACACAACCAATAAGTGCAAGTCACCTTACATGCAGTCATAGTGACTATAGGACAATTTATTGTAAAGTAACATTTTGGAAACACATAACTTTTGTAGTTGTGATCTAGATATTAGCTGTAGTTTTCATCCCTTTTAAAACTTGCAGATAATTAATCTAAATGTTATCCAAGGGATCATAAAACTAATACAATAATTAACTTCCAGAATTTTCTTCACATTCCTAGGTATATTACCATGATGTGGTCTACTCTTTTGGATTCTTTCTCTCTGCTGAATTTGTTTTCCTCTCCTTTCACTCCTTTTATACCCCACCAGATATGCACAATAATATAGAATACAGTCCATGTCCTTGAATCCATCTCCCAAGCGATATTGATGTATGTAACCAAATTTTTATCAAACAATGGAGACCACCTGATGGGATCACATCATTCATCACATAAACTTCACAAAACATGAAAACATAGAATCATACTGCCACCATGGAAATTTTACCACCTGGGATACTCTCATCACCTAAATGGTTCTCTTTCTTTCTTTTTTAATGTTTATTGAAGTATAATTAACATGGTATAAAATCTGTCATGGTATATTGACATGGTATACATGTCAATGCGCTATGGCAAATATATAATTTTGCAAACATCATCATAATCAAGATACAGAATATTACTCACTGCCCTTTTCCAGTCAATTCTCTTCTACTCATAGCCAGAGGCAAGTATTGATTAGCAATTATTGACAGCGATAACATTTTCTAGAATTTCATGGAAATGTAATCATACAATGTGTAATTTTTTAGCGTAGTTTCTACCACTTCGCATATTTTTTGAAATTTAGCATGTCATTGCATGTATCAGTAGCTTCTTTTTACAGCTGATTACAATTCAGTTGGATGAATACACCACAATTTACACATTCTCTGATGATGGGATTTCTAATTTGGGGCTGTTATAAATAATGCTGCCATAAAAGTTAATATACAAGTGTTTTTGTGCATAGAAGTTTTCATTTAACTTGAATAAATACCCAAAAGTGGGAATGATATGCTAATTATATTTACCTTTATGACATGTTTTGAAGTGGCTATACCATTTTGCATTTCAAACAGCAGTATATGAGAGTTCAATTCACCCATATAATCCCTAATACTTAGACTTCTTTATGTTTTTAGTTTTTCATGTAGATTTATAGCTATATATCTCATTGTAGTTTAAATTTGCATTTCATTGATGAATGGTGATGTTGACCATTTTTCATATGCTCTTCATGTATTTATTTATTTATTTATTATTGTGATTTGGGTGAAGATTTACAGAGCAAATTCACTCTCGATACAGCAGTTCACATATACTTTGTCTCATGTCATTGACCACAGTTTACCACAATGCAACAGCTCCCCTCCAATTTCCTTCCCACGGTA
>NW_006925902.1:8326-9676 GCF_000298275.1 Orycteropus afer afer | reverse complement strand
AACCTATAAAGATTACAGTCTGGGAAACCCTATGGGGCAGCTGTACTCTGTCACATAAGGTCACCAACAGCAGTAGACGTAATAAAAGCTTCCCAAAGATGTCCATGTCCTAGTCTGCAGAACTGTGCATATGTAACTTCATATGGCTAAGGGGATGCAGATGTGATTAAATTAAGGATCGTGAAATGGGAAGATTATCCCAGGGTGGGTTTGATGTAATCACAATAGTCATTATGAGAGAAAGACAGGACATCAAAAAGAAGATGCTGTGCCTATGCTGCTGACTTTGCAGATGGAGGAAGGGACCACAACCAAAAGATGTAGGTGGCCTCTGGAATCTGGAAATGGCAAGGAAACAGATACTCTCCTAAAGCTTCCAAAGGAACATAGCTCATGAACCCACTTTAGATTCCTGCCCTCCAGAATTGAAAGATAATAAATTTGTGGTGTTTCAAGTCCCTAAATTTCTGGTGATTTGTTACAGCAGCAATAGTAAATGAATATAGACCTCATTACAAAAAGTAAAAAGTATGTGATAGAAAGAAAATCAGTCTATTCAGGCTAGGAGCTTCAGTTTCATTGATCTTGAATTTAGTACCCATTTCCCATAAGGAAGGGAGCGCTGGTGGCGTAGTGCCTAAGGCATTTGCCTGCTAACCAGAAGGCTGGTGGTTCAAACCCATCAGCCACTCCTCAGAAGGAAGGTTGGGCAATCTACTTCTGTAGTGATACCACCTCAGAAACTCAAGGAGGGGTCGCTATGAGTTGGATCTGACTCGACGACAGTGAGGTTTTTTTTTTTTGTTTGTTTGTTTCCCACAAGGAAACCAAAATTAAGTGGTCAATACTCTAGAACCTGCAACCCTGGCTTCCTGAGATGATATTGTTGTTCCTTTCCAGTCTGGTAAGATTACATAAACTCTGAGAAGGCATAAAGATGATCAGTGTATAAAAGTTTAAATTCCAGGTTCATAAAAGAATAAGAATAAAAGTAAGAATAAGAATAAAACACAAAATTAAATCTATTATAGTATTGTTGTCAAAAAATCAGCTCTCAGGCCACTGAGACTATGGCCCCTAGCTGCCCTTCAGATCTGGAATTGAACCCATACCTGTGGTTTCCAGACAAACAAAATACAGACATATGAGTTGAACATTTACCTCAAGTAGATACACTCTTTGGAGAGAACAATCATGAGAGAAAGAAGGGCCGCTTATGCACAGGGAGACAGCTCAGGGGACAGGAGTCCATGGAGGGATGGACACTGGGAAGAGGTAACTATGGGGAGGAAGTGGAAGGGGAGCTGTTGTATTGTGGTAAACTGTGGTCAATGTCATGAGACAAAGTAT
>NW_006925902.1:6488-7060 GCF_000298275.1 Orycteropus afer afer | reverse complement strand
TTTTTTTTTTTTTTTAAGTAAGTATTTCATAGAAAATACTTATAAACCTATAGCTAGAGCTGGGATACAGGCACATTAACTGCAAGCTGGGCTTTATATAGTTCCCCGTTGTAAGAGCACTGTTATAAGTGCTACTAATGAAAGGTTGACAAATTTAAAATACTCCCTGTCTCTGTAATGACTTTTCATTTTGGTCTGTTTTCATTTCTGTGGAATGTATAGGGTTCAGCTTACCTTCTGGTGAATTACTGCAGCTATGCAGTTTCAGGCATCTGCCCAAAATAGTAGCAATTACTGAAATTTAGTTTCCCATATAGACCAAACTCACTGCCATTGAGTTGATTCTGACTCATAGCAGCAACCCCCTTTGGGTTTCTGAGGTGGTAAATCTTTATGGAAGTAGATTTTCCAGTCTTCCTTCCATGGACTGACTGATGGGTTTGAACTGCCAGCCTTCTGGTTAGTAGTCAAATGTCTTAGGCACTACACCACCAGAGCTCCTTCCACATAGACCAGTTTTCCCTAAATGTTTAATAGCCAATACTAGGATTTGGGAAAAAAAAAAAAAAAAA
>NW_006925902.1:5583-6206 GCF_000298275.1 Orycteropus afer afer | reverse complement strand
TATATACACACACATATCCCAAAAGGAAACTTCTCCTGAACATGATTTTGAAAGTCATTGAAAATGAAAAAGGGCTTCTTAGAGCAATTGCTGATACTTGGCCTTGGTAAAGAAATGGCCAAGATGAGCCTGGAACAGCTTGTAATAGCAAAGCATTTATCAAAGACTAATGTAGCTATGTCAAAATGACCCAGGAGCCAACTTGAAAACAAATTACATGTACCAAAGGTGGGACGATTTGAGCACCAATAAGAATAATAACTGCAATGAATTGAAATCTTCAAGTATATTAAAATCCATTAGTTTTTTTAAATACAAAAAAATAGAAGAACATTGAAAAGAGTCACAGCAAAACAAGTTTCAACTCAACTTAAAAGATAACTCTCCAACAGCTATATAAAAACAGAACAAGTTGGCTCAGTATGTACAGAGTGCCCTGACACTGTTCTTTTTACACATGGCTCAATGACCATCTGTGCTCATGGTGTGGAAGAGGCATGAAAAGGATGATGTATCTAAATAACTCGCAAAGACCTTTCCATCTCTGAGTTTCTTTCTTTTTCTCATTTGGTATAAAATTAAAAGTTGTTTAGGATTTAACTGAAATCTCCTGGAAGCCAAAG
>NW_006925902.1:2113-3963 GCF_000298275.1 Orycteropus afer afer | reverse complement strand
ATCACATTTTCCTCTTAAATATCAATATTTTGAAACTTTTTACTAAGAAAACTATGCAAGATTAGCTTTTCTGGTCTTAATGTCATTGGTGCAAACACCTTAACACTTGCTTTCCAGCTTTTTCAAGCATCTTTTTCAATATGACAACAATTCATTCCTTCTCTTCAGGACTGTGTCTCATCTACAAATCCCCCTAAAACTTCCATTATTTTAGGTATCAGAATGACAGTAATTGGAAACTCTTCCATCTTGTTGCAGGAGCATGTAGATATATAGTTTATGCTGCTTTTCCTTTCTACTAGTTTTACATTAGGAGAGTATACTTAGCAATGTGCTACCATAAGTAAATTACATCTACAGGGAAAGTAATTAGAGTAGAACAACGTTGCATTATTTGATTTTATATGGGACCTTTCATACACATGGTTCCAGAAACTTCATTACTAAGTACTGTATTAAAGTGAAAATGACTGTGAAGCTATTATACACCTTTCAGTAGTGTACTCAGAGCATTAGGCATGAACAGCTATCATTATCGAAAAAACAGAAGCCTTGAAACTGGGTGATAATATCCCTTTTCTGTTTCCAAGTTCCATCGGATTTTAAACTTCCAAAGACTTGATAAGCTGAGTCATGCTAAAGTGCCACATTTGGTGTCAAATCAAAAAGTCAAGGGCAAAACAAGGGAAGAAATAGAATATCCAGTTCTTATCCCCAGCCTGGCGCAAAGGAATTCACAATATCTGGAAATACTCATTATGGATTGAATTGCATCCCTCAAAATATGCATTGGAATCCTAATGCCTATACCTGTGGATGTCATCCTGTTTGGAAATGGATTTTTTGTTATGTTAATTACATCATGCCCAAATAGAATGGGGTTCTAAGTCTAATCACTTCTGAGTTATAAAAAGAGCAGAATAGACACAGGGAGAAGTCAGATGATAGAGACAGATGCATCTACAAGATTGCTGGCAGCTACTAGAAGCTGAAAGGGACAGTGAAGGACCTCCCACTAGAGTCACACCCTGTATTCAGATTTCTAGCTTACTGATGTGTGAGAAAACAAACGTCTTGCATTTTCTGATACATACCAAAAAAACCAAAGTCACTGCCATGGAATTGACTCTGACTCATCACAACCCCCACTGGGTTTCCAAGGCTGTACATCTTTATGGAAATAGACTGCCTCATCTTTCTTCTCTGGAGTGGCTGGCCGGTTTGAACCATCAGCCTTTTGATTAACAGCCAAATGCCTTAGCCACAGCACCACCAAAGCTTCTTGTTTGTGTACATAAAAAATGCCAAACTCACTGCCGTGGAGTCAATTCTGACACATAATGACCTCCTTTGGGTTTCCAAGGCTGTAAATCTTTACAGAAGTAGATTGTCCCATCTTCCTTCATGGAGCAGCTGGTGGGTTTGAACCACTGACCTGATTAGCAACCAAATGCCTTATCCACTAAGCCACCAGAGCTCCATGTTTGTATACATAAGGGGGTGGAATATAGTTGCAAGAGAGACTTCTCAAAAGAAGGAAGTGAGCAATAGAGTTAATCCTGTCTGATGGGAGACTGAGCTCCAGGGATCTACAGTGAGCTGAGGAAATGATTCAAATCTCAAGAGAGTTCACCCATATGGATAGAATTTTTTCCTTCACCAGTTAGAGTAAATATAGGTTAAGAACATTTAGAAAAATCCAGAAGACATATGAGAACCCAGATGTGTAGAAAAGAGACGACTATTCTCTGGAAAGCCTGCTTGCATTGTTGGCCCTTGGTTAGTGTCTGGGAACTTGGATTTGGGGAGGGTTCCCACCATTCCCAGAAGAGATACCCTAAACTATTTGC
>NW_006925902.1:0-1308 GCF_000298275.1 Orycteropus afer afer | reverse complement strand
TCCCTGTGCCCTTCTTATCTATGCACTCCTGTCTGTCCAGCTTTCCCTCTATGTGAATGCTGTCTTCCAATGTCTCACAGCTGATTGATCTAGGGGTGCATCTCCCTAAGGTAGGTGGGTGCATCTCCCTAGAGTAGGTGAGTGCACCGCCCTGGGGTAGGTGTTCTGCTTGTAGGTCTTGGGCTGATAGCTAATCCATGGAAGTGAGTCCATTTCCAGGCCTGAAGGATAACCTGGGGTCATAGTCTATGGGGTTCCATGAGTCTTTATCTGACCAGTGATTCTGATCATATTTGTGTGTTTGAATTTTGTTGGAAATTTTTCCTCCCACTCTGTCCAGGATCTCCAATTCTTATTCCTTTCTGAATGGGTGGCATTGGTAGAAGCCCTGGCTCTTTCTCTTTCTTTCTCTTTTCTTTCTTTTTTTTCCTTTTGGTGTATTTGATTTGTAATTGAATTGATTTCCAGAGCATTTGATCTAGTTTCATACACTCATCTTCCTCTTTTTTGCTTTCCTTCTTCCCTTCCTTCCTTCCTTCTTTCCTTCCTTCCTCTCTCACTTAAGTTTAAAGCAAAATTAACATAATATGTTTTATTGATAACTAATACAGAGAATAATCCATTGTCCTTCTTAAAATTGTTTTATTATTTAACTATTATTTACCTAAGCTTAGAAAGTTATGAAGTTTTATTATTTCTGGGTGGTGTTATTTGGGGTGATTTTTAACTTTCTTCTTTATATTTTGCTATATTGCCAGATTCTCAGACATTTTAAATTTTAAAAAAATAATAAAGTCATTAATTTGAATAAATAAATATCAAACAATGAGGGGAAAAAGAGACCTTACATACAACAATATCCCAGGGTAGGTACCAGGAGAAAACAAACAGTCCCTAAGACCATATAGTAAATGATATGATGGCAACAGAAACTTCTCAGGTAAACATGGTTTATATAAGCCACTGTTGAAAGGATTGAGAATCTGAGGCATTTTCTTTGAAAGGATCATTCATTTTTAACACTGGATACCACATTGACCCCTCTATTACACTTTTGTACTGCCATCAAACACTACCCATCTTTTACATTTTAAACTTCCATAGTGATACCACCTCGGAAACTCAAGGAGGGGTCACCATGAGTTGGATCCAACTCAACGGCAGTGAGTTTAGTTAATGAGTATAAAATATGCTACAGTGAATAAGTTTTACGTTTGCAATCAAGAAAGAAAAAAGCATCAAAAGAGAACTTACAGATTGGGAAAAAATATTCAGCAATGAGATATTTGACAAGGGACTTCTCTAGAA
>NW_006925901.1:9924-10938 GCF_000298275.1 Orycteropus afer afer | reverse complement strand
CAATAGATAAACCTTTCCTTAACTTTTACAATAACGGACTAATACAATATTTGTCCTTTTGTGATTGACTTATTTCACTCAGCATAATGTCCTCGTGTTATCATGAGATATTTTTAAATGTCAGAATTTTGAAAAGGAATTCAGTCTCGGAATGAATGGCAAGACTTCGATTAGAATCACTTCCTTAAAATAAGTCTAACATTTATATGAACTAGGAACTATTCTAATTCTCACAACATCACTATGGTCTGGGTACAATTTCTTTATTATACATATGAAGAAACTGAGCCACAAAAGTGTAAGGAAATAACTGGTTGATTTTATAAACCCAAATATGGCAGATTCCAGGTCTCTTGCCCTAAACTACTTCACTGCATTGTCTTCCGTCTTCATAGGTGTCAAGGAACTGAATATTAAAATAAGAAATCTCTCTAAATATATGTATGGTGCTTACCTGTTTTTGTATACATGTACTCATTCTTAAGTGGGTGCATAAGAATAAAATCTTTATACTCTAAGATGAAACTGATCTTCTTTAGAGAAAAGCCATCAATACTAACAGATCTCTAGGCCAGTCTGAAAACAGCCTAGGAGAGTGAATGGAAAGTTGTCAATGTCCCTTAGACCCTAGGGGCCTTCAAGTAACTCAATTTATTTATGGTCTTGCATTGGGAAACAAATTTTGTTTACTCTTTTAAATTCCTTCAATTGCCTCTTTCTTTCTCTCTCTTGCACAGATTTCACTGAAATTTGATGAAACGTCACACAATGAGTTACAGGAGCTGATTAAACATAAAAAGCAGGGACTAGATATTTTGGGTGGTGGCGGTGGGGGAAGGGTGGAACGGTAATAAATAATCAACAGATAATAACAGGGGAAAGAAACAAAATCAACACTCTAACTCATCATCTCCAACAACTAGAAATAGAGCACCAAAAGAATTCTATAGTATATAGAAGCAAGGAAATAATAAACATCAGAGCAGAAATAAATGAAACAGAAAACAAAAAAAA
>NW_006925901.1:9169-9716 GCF_000298275.1 Orycteropus afer afer | reverse complement strand
ATAAAAATATTTCCCACAAAGAAAAGCCCTGGCCCTGATGGCTTCATTGGAGAATTCTATCAAGTATTCAGAGAAGAGTTGACACCTATGCTACTTAAGCTATTCCAGAACATAGAAAGAGATGGGATACTCCCAAATGCATTTTACGAAGCAAGCATAACACTAATACCGAAACCAGGGAATGATACCACTAGAAAGGAAAAATACAGAACATTATCACTCATGAACACAGACGCAAAAATCTTTAACAAAATCCTGGCCAACAGAATCAATCCAACAACATATCAAAAAATTAATACACCTGGACGAAGTGGGATTCGTACCAGGTTTACAAGGGTGGTTCAACATCAATCAATGTAACCCACCACCTAAACAAAACAAAGGAAAAAACCATGATTATACCAATTGATGCAGAAAAGGCATTTTATAAAATCCAACATCCATTCCTGTTTAGAACTCTCAGCAAAATAGAGATAGAAGGGAAATTCCTCAACATAATAAAGGGTATATATGCAAAGCCAATGGCCAACATCATTATTAATGGAGA
>NW_006925901.1:5904-6909 GCF_000298275.1 Orycteropus afer afer | reverse complement strand
AAAATCTATAGAAAACTTAAACATCTCAACACCAAAAAGACAAATAACCCAATTCACAAATGGGCAAAAGACTTGAACAGACACTTCACCAAAGAAGATATACAAGCAGCCAACAAACACATGAGAAATTGCTCATGATCATTAATCATTAGAGAGATGCACATCAAAACAACGAGATATCATCCCACCCCAGCAATAATAGCAAAGTTCAACAGGTCAGAAAGTAACAAGTGCTGGCGAGGTTGTGGAGAGACTGGAACTCTTGTGCACTGCTGGTGGGATTTTAAAATGATATAACCATTGTGGCAAACGGTATGGTGTTTCCTTAAAAAACTGAAAAGAGAAGTACCATTTGACCCAGCAATTCCATTATTAGGAATATATCCTAAAGAGGTGAGAGATAGCACATGAACAGACATATGTACTCCTATGTTCATCAAAGCACAATTCACCATAGCAAAGAGATGGAAACAACCTAAATGCCCATCAATGGATGAATGGATAACCAAATTATGGTATATCCACACAATGGAATACTATGCCACATTGAAGAACAATGAGGGATACGCGAATCACCTCGCAATGTGGATGAACCTGGAGGACATTATGCTGAGTGAAATAAATCTCAGAAGGACAAGTACTGTATGAGCCCATTATTGTAAAAAGACAGAGAAGAGTGTGCTTGGGAAAAGGAACTCACCTAGTAGGTTACCGGGATGGGGAGGAAAGGGAAGGAATTAATTTCAGGCTAGTTGGGGCCTACATGCTGACATGGGTAGGGAGAGGGATTTACGGGAAGGATATATGATCACCACGATAACATTAGGAAGTGGAAGTACACCGAATTGTGCACCCAAGAGATAGACGACAGACGCTAATGCCAACCAATGTGCTCACAATGCCGCATTGTCATTAACACCAAACACTAGACTGCACAGATAAACACATAAACACCTGAGAGGATGAGATGGGGTCAGTGAACAGAAGTATACTCTAGACCAAGGA
>NW_006925901.1:2753-3377 GCF_000298275.1 Orycteropus afer afer | reverse complement strand
GTTTAAAATTAGGAAAAGTATGTGTCAGGGTAGTATCCTTTTACAATACTTACTCAATCTGTATGCTGAGCAAATAATCCAAGAAGCTGGACTGCATGAAGAAGTACATTTCTTGGAGGAATACTCTTTAACAATGCGATATGCAGATGACACAACCTTGACTGCTGAAAGAAAAGAGGACATAAAATGCTTACTGATTAGGATCAAAGATTCAACATAGATTACACTGCAACTAAAGAAAACAAAACACCTGATCTGATCATCTAGTACCTCTCTGACAGGAATATACCACAAATGGGATGGCTTGAATAAATAGGAGTTTATTTTCTTACAGTTTGGAGGCTTTAAGTCTGAGTTCAAAGTTCCAGCCTCTAGAGGCGGGGTGAAAGCCCCTCAACCTTAGTTAGGTTTCAGCTCTGTGTCCTGCTCCTGGCCCACTGAAGCTAGAGGCTTTTCTTCACTCAGACAGCTGTTGGTTGCTGAGACTGACAAACCCAAGGTTGACAAGTAAAAAGGCACAGTCCCGATGTTACCAAACCACACAGCAGATCATTAATTTAAGTCCATTGAAAGTCCCAAGGTCAGCAGAGCATGGCAGCCTGCTGAACAATGACATGGCTATCT
>NW_006925901.1:0-606 GCF_000298275.1 Orycteropus afer afer | reverse complement strand
TGTAACACAGGTATCAGCCTGGCTTACAGACTGAGACAGACTAGGAAGGAGGAGGAGGCCATCCACTTCTCAAAAAATTAGCCAGGGAAAACCTTATGAAAAGCAGAGAAACACTGCCTGATACATTACTGCACAACCTTATAAATAGTCCAGAAACACTGTCCAATACAGAGGAGGAAGATGAGTCACTTATCTTAGAAAGCTCTCAAAGTAGGACTGGGCAAGAGCTGCATTATCAAAGTAAAATCAGCCTTACACATATGGATAAGGTAAAGCTTTTGAGACCTCCATTTGCTGATGTGGCACCACTCAAATTGAGGAGAAACAGTGGCAAACATGCATTTAAAATCGGAACATGGAATGTACAAAGTATGAAACTAGGAAAATTGGAAGTTCAAAAATGAAATGGAATGCATAGTGATTGATATCCTGGGCATTAGTGAGCTGAAATGGAGTGGTTTTGGCCATTTTGAATCAGACAACCCTATGATCTACTATGCCAGGAATGACAGTTTGAAGAGGAATGATATGGCATTCATCATCACAAAAGATGTTTCAATATCTGTCCTGAAATACAATGCTGTCAGTAATAGAATAATATCCATA
>NW_006925900.1:8957-9516 GCF_000298275.1 Orycteropus afer afer | reverse complement strand
GGGTTTGAACCACCAGCCTTCTGGTTAGCAGTCAAGTACCTTAGGTACTACGCTACCAGAGCTCCCACATAATACTATTAAGACATGTATAACTTTTTTCCCTTGCACTCTCACATGAGCAAACCAAAAAACAAACTCACTGCCACTGAGTCAACTTCAACTCACAAAGATTCCAATGGGACAGAGTAGAACTGCCCCACAGGGTTTCCAAGGCTGTAAATCTTTATGGAAGCAAAGCCCAAACCAAACCCACCATGGAGTCATTTCCGACTCACAGCGCCCCTAGAGGACAGAGTGGAACTGCACCGTAGGGTTTCCAAGGCTATCAATCTTTATGGAAGGAGATCTCCCCATCTTCCTTCTGCAGAGCGGCTGGGGGGTTTGAACTGCTGACCTTCTGGTTAGCAGTCACATGCCTTAGGCACCATGCCACCAGAGCTCTTTTGAGCCCAGCTCAATTGTTCCTCAGTTGTTGCTGAAATTTATTGAGTGCCCTCTCCATCTGCCAAATGGTCCAACTGGACCCTTTGCTGCACTAGAAAATAAAACAGCAGCTCTC
>NW_006925900.1:4675-5183 GCF_000298275.1 Orycteropus afer afer | reverse complement strand
CCATCTCCTCCGCCCCGCCACCCCCGCCACAGCACGATCAACCCCTCCCCTCCCTCTTCCTCCTCAGCTTACTCAGCGTGAAGACGAGGAGGACACAGACCTTCATGACAGTCCACTGCCACTTACTGAACCGCAAATCATCATCGTGAACCGAGCTGTTGCGTACGTGCGTAAGCGTCTTCATGCAAACACCTAATGACTGTACAGCAAGAGCTGTGTTGACTGCTGACACCACCAGTAAGGCTTCCGGTCAATGGTAGGCTATCAGCAGTTACGTTTTAGGGAGTCAAAAATTATACACAGGTTTTTGACTGCGCAGGTGGGGTTGATACACCTAACCCCGTGTTGTTCAAGCGTCAACAGTCCCCAAAAGATCTGAAAGCAGGTGTGCAAACAGGAACCCATACACCAATGTTCACTGCAGCACTGTTTACAATAGCCAAATGGTGGAACAGGTTCATGTCCATTTACAGATGAACGGATAAATAAAATGCGTCTATATATATAC
>NW_006925900.1:0-4135 GCF_000298275.1 Orycteropus afer afer | reverse complement strand
AAGGAGGGGTCACTATGAGTCGGATCCGACTTGATGGCAGTGCGCTGCATTGCGTTGCGTTGCACTGGGGGTTACTATGAGTCAGAATCAACTCGATGGTAGTGAGTTTTTAGTGGGTATAGAAACCATAGTTGATGCTTTTGAGTTGTGGTGTTAGCAAAGAATACTAAAAGTCCCACGGACTGCCAGAGGAATGAACTAATCTGTCCTGGAAAAAGTGCAGCCGGAATGCTCCTTGGAAGCAAGAATGGCCAGACTTTGTCTCACCTACTTTGGTCATGTTTTCAGAAGGGACCATTCCCTGGAGAAGGAGATCACGCTTGGTAAAGTGGAGGGTCAACGAAGAAGGAGAAGGCCCTCAATGAGATGGATTGACACAGTGGCTGCAGTGATGGGCTCAGGTATAGCAGGGATTGTGAGGCTAACGCAGGACCGGGCAGGGTTTCATTCTGTTGTACGTAGGCTTGCTATGAGGCTGAGCCAACTTGACAGCACCTAACAACAGCAACATGTTACAGGTCAATTTTTTAAAAGTTGGGGGAGGAAAATAAGGATGAGAAAAATACTGGCCCATCTCCAAATGCTTCTAAATAACTTAGACAAAGAATCAAAACAAAGCACTGAGTAACCATAAAAGACAAATAATAATAAGCGCTGGCAAAGATGTGGAGTGATGGAAACCTTCAGATGCTGCTGGTGAGAACGAAGAAAGGCCCAGATGCTTCGGGTCACAGTCTGTCAGCTCCTCAAACAGTTACACATAAAGCACGTATTATCCCAGGCCTGGACCCAAGAGAAATGAAAACATACGTCCACACAAAAGCCTGGGCATAGATGTTCCCAGCAGCGTTATTCATACAGCCAAAAAGTGGAAACAACCCACTTGGCTATCAACTGATGAATGGGTAAACAGAAGGTGGTAGATCCGTCCAATGGAGTACTAGTTAACACACGCTGAGATAAAAGTTCTGATACCTGCTCCAGTAGGAACGAACCTTGAAAACAGGCCAGTCACAGAAGACCACAGATTGTATGACTCCATATATATGAAATGTGCAGAACAGGAAAATCTATAGAGACAGAAGGCAGAAGTCTGGCGGTTCAAACCCACCAGCCACCCCTCGGAAGGAAGGTTGGGCAATCCACTTCCATAGAGATACTGCCTCGGAAACCCAAGGAGGGGTCACTAGGAGTTGGATCCGACTTGACGGCAGTGAGTTTGGATGTTTGTTTTTTTGGGGTAGAGCTGGAGAGGATGAGGGACAAGTGGGGGTAAAGATTAAGGTATGCAGGGATTCCTTTTGGGGTGATGAAAATATTCTGATATTGCTATGGCGATGGACACACAATTCTGTAAATACACTATGAGCCACTGAATTGTGCACTTTAAATGGCTGCATTATGTATGTGACTTATATCTCCATAAAGCTGTTCAAAAACAAACACTGATGCTAAACGTACCACAGCCAAACCCTTCTTCAAAAGTCATTCACTGAGAGTATCATTCAACCCTGTCTCTTACCCTAACCTTTCTCAATCCAAAATGCTTGTTTTCTCCTCTCCATCCAAAAAACGCTTCTTAGTACTGGAATACTTATTTATTCATGTACAATGTATTTTTTTCTTTTTATCAAACCACCCCCAAACCCACTGCTATGGAGTCGATTCCGACTCACAGCGCCCCTAGAGGACAGAGTAGAACTGTCCCAAAGGGTTTCCAAGACTCAATTTTTGCAGAAGCAAAGCCCAAACCAAACCCACTGGGGTGGAGGCGATGCTGAGTCACAGCGCCCCTAGAGGACAGAGTGGAACTGCACCACAGGGTCTCCAAGGCTATAAATCTTTATGGGAGCTGATTGCTTCATCTTTCTCTCACGCAGCAGCTGGTGGGTTCAAACTGACAACCTTTTGGTTAAAAGCTCAATGCTCTAACCACAGGAAGCTTCTTTCTTTTTACCCGTTTCCAGAAAAGGGTTTGAAGTAAACAGTGTGTAACCGCTGTAGCTAACCCCTTGGACCCCACACCCAGCTCTCATTTTCACTAAGAGCTGACTCGCATAAACTGACCTCACGTAGCAAACCCCAGGCTTCAGCCAGTCATGTGACCTTCCATAATCACCGTTAGTCAACCTCTCTACATCTTTAGCAGCTCGGATCAGAAAAAGGCCTTGCCAGCTATCTCCTCTACCCCTGAGGGCAACGCCCACTCCACCCTGCTCTCCCACCCCAGTGCATGTTGGTCCTTCCCCGGAAACCTGCTTACACCTGTGGCCAGGAAGGGGAAGGAGGCAGGCACCCTCGGATCACCCCTGTGTGAAGCAATGGCCGGGCTGGGACAGAGATGAGGCAAACATGGGGCCTAGGATACATTTAAGGACACACTCACTCTCAGGAGCTCTGGTGGCACAGTGCCTAAAGCCATTTGACTGCTGACCAGAAGGTTGGTGATTCAAACCCACCAGCCCCTCTGCGGAAGGAAGATGGGGCAATCTACTTCCATAAAGATTTACCACCTCAGAAACCCAACGGGGGGTCTCTAACAGTCAGAATCGACTCGATGGCAGTGAGTTTGTTTTTGTTTTTTTTTTTTTTTGGTCACTCTCAGTAGCCCACCCTACACTTGCCTCACCCTTTTAAAATTTGGGGTCACAGGCACCTCGTTATCTTGCTCTGGGCAACAAAGCGCCTTTCTCACACAGTGACTCCCCTTCAGCCTTGGCCTTGGCCTTGCAGTCCCCCAATCAACTTTTATGGAGATGCCTGGTCAAGGCACTCCCCCAAGGCCTTAGGAAATGCCATAAACGCTGTTGACTTAAGAGGCTCAGCCAGAGACACACCTGACCAGAGCCTCTTGCCCTAGTGTCCCACCTGGGTTTATGGTGCCTTCCACCCAAGGGCAGGGACCTCTTAGGGATCAGAAACCCAGAGTCTTGGGTCGAGCCCCCAGGACCCTGGCGCCACACTTCCTGTCTCCTGCTCCCTCACACCCAGGAGTCCTAGACCCCACACCCCCCTCTTCCCTTAATCCAAGGAGTCCAGGCCTTCCCCAGGGGCCAGCCACCAACTCACAAAGCGGCCAAAGCGAATGGAGTCTCCATCGTCAATGTGAAGATCCGCTTGGGCTCCACTAAGGCGGGAGATGACAGACTGACAGCCTGGGAGCAGGGACCGGAGCAGCCCGGTGCCGGTAATGTGGTCCGCATGGCAGTGGGTATTCACTGCGAGAGAGAGAGGCAGGCGGTTCAGGAGAGTGTAAAGAAAACCCAGAATTCCCCGCCCCACTCCTAAGTCAGTCCCAGGAGTTGGAGGCCCCCACCACCCAACTCCACTTCCACTGCAGCCCCGCCCCCCTCAGGGCCCAGACTTGGATCCCGGACTGACCGGCGTAAAGCAGCCGCAGCCCCAACTCCTTCACCAGCTGGGCATCCCGGGGGGCGGTCTCCAGAACCGGGTCGATGAGAATGGCCTCTCGGGACTCTCTGTCACCCAGCAGGTACGTATAGGTGCAGCTCTTGGACTCAAACAGCTGGGAAGGGGGTGTGGGACAGGTGAGAACACACAACCAGGCTCCCACCACTGGGGACCCAAGAGGCCAGGCTTCCCCTAAGATTCTAATCATTAAGATCCAAAAGTGGAAACCCTAGCTCCTTATTCCCCCTGCAGCCAGCAGCCTGGGCTCTCGATCCCTTCCTCCCTCGGCACTAAGGAGTCCCCACTTCCTAATACTCACGAAGCTCAGTCTCCAGCAGGAGTCTAGCCTTAAGGTCCCCTCTTCCGCAAAGATCCAGACATCGGGACCCTCAAATGTCTTTCCTTTCAACAACTCAGGAGTCTGGCCCCAACCTTTCCGCAAAAATCTAGCCCTCGGGACTCCCAGATGCCTCTCCCTTAAAGGACGCAGGAGTCCCGGCTCCAAGCCCCCACTTCCGCCGCCTCAGGCCCAAAGAGTCACCCCGCTCCCGGGCCCGGCCACCTGACACCTGCCGCAGGAGGATGGGGGCGCCAGACCCCGCGCGCTGGCTCAGCTGCCGGCCCGCGACCCGCAGAGCAGTCCCAGACATCTCGCCCACTGCGGGGTCCCGACTGAGCGAAGGCGGAGCGCGGGCCGAAGCCGGCACTGCTGCAGACCCGGGGG
>NW_006925899.1:16275-17039 GCF_000298275.1 Orycteropus afer afer | reverse complement strand
GAATTTACTCTGTAAATCTTCACCCAAATCAAAATAAAATTTTTTAAAAAAAGAATAGATTTGATGCATTGAATGCCAATGATTGAAAACCAGAAGAATTATGAGATGACATCAAGAACATCATCCATGAAGAAAGCAAGAGGTCACTAAAAAGAAGAGAAGGGAAGAGAAGACCAAAATGGATGACAGAAGAGACTCTGAAACTTGCCCTTGAGCAGAGAGTACTTAAGGCAAATGGAAGAAATGACAAGATAAAAGAGCTGAACAGAAGATTTCAAAGGGCAGTTTGAGAAGACAAAGCCAATTACAATAATGAAATGTGCAAAGACCTGGAATTAGAAAACCAAAAGGGAAGAACATGCTCGGCATTCTCAAGCTGAAAGAATTGAGGAAAAAATTTAAGCCTCGAGTTGCAATATTGAAAGATTCTATAGGCAAAATGTTGAATGATGTAAGAAACATCAAAAGAAGATGGAAAGAATGCACAGAGTCACTGTACCAAAAAGAACTGGTCGATCTTCATCCATTTCAGGAGGTGGCATATAATCTAGAACCAATGACATTGAAGGAGGAAGTCGAAGCTGCAATGAAGGAATTGGTGAAGAACAAGGCTCCAGGAACTGATCAATTCCCATCGAGCTATTTCAACAAATGGATGCTGCACTGGAAGCACTCACTCGGTTATGCCAAGAGATTTGGAAGACAGCTACCTGACCAACTGACTGGAAAAGATCCATATTTGTACCCATTCCAAAGAAAAGTGA
>NW_006925899.1:13846-14625 GCF_000298275.1 Orycteropus afer afer | reverse complement strand
ACCATTCCCTGGAGAAGGATGTCATGCTTGGTAAGGTGGAGGGTCCAGGAAAGAGGGGAAGGCCTTCAATGAGGTGGATTGACACAGTGGCTGCGAAGATGGGCTCAAGTACATTAAAGATCATGGAGCTGGCATGGGATCGGGAGGTGTTTCATTCTGCTGTGCATGGGGTTGCTATGAGTCAGAAGCGACTTGATGGCCCCTAACCACAACAACAACATGTGCAAGTAGGTACTCATACACAAATTACTTTGTTTTAAAATCACTTGAGATCAGTCTCCAATTGTCCCTTAATGCTATGAATTGTCCTTCCATTACTAATTTTTTTAAAATATAAGCATCTATGTGTATAATATTCAAATCTACATAACAACCATTAAAGCCAATGATGAAGAGATTGAAGAGTTTAACCAACTTCTGCAGTCTGAAATTGACCAACTGTGCAATCAAGATGCATTGATAATTATGGGAGATTGGAATGTGAAAGCTGGAAGCCAAGAACCATCATCAGTAGTTGGAAAATATGGCTTTGGTGATACAAAATATGTTGGAGATCACATGATAGAATTTTTCAAGAACAATGATTTATTCAGTGCAAATATCTATTTTCAACAACATAAATGACAACTATACACTTGTACCTCACCAGGTGAAAAGCACAGGAATCAAGTCGACTACATTTGTGGACTGGATTCAGAAGAGGACCTGGAACAAGGGATATCATAGCTATTGTCAGATGGATCTTGGCTCAAGGCAAAGAATACCAGAAAGATGTTTAC
>NW_006925899.1:7718-11801 GCF_000298275.1 Orycteropus afer afer | reverse complement strand
TTAAAATCAGGAAATGTGTGCTTCTGCACATCAGGGCTGTAGCCTTTCATTCTACTATTAAATCTGTATGCTTAACAAATGATCTGAGAAGCTGGACTATAAAAGGACATAGCATCAACATTGGGGGAAGACTCATCAACAACCTACAATATGCAGATGACACAACCTTGCTGAAAGAGGACTTGAGACACACACTAATGAAGATCAAAGACTACATACAGTCTTTAGTATGGATTATACCTCAACATAAAGGAAACAAAACTCCTCACAACTGGACCAATAAGCAACACCATGATCAAAGGAGAAAAGATTGACTTTGTCAAGGATTTCATTTTACTTGGATCCATAATCAATGTCCATGAAAGCAGAAGTCAAGAAATCAAATGATGTATTGCACTGGGCAAACCTGCTGCAGGAGACGTCTTTAAAGTGTTAAAGGGAAAAGATGTCTCTGAAGACTAAGGTGTCCATGACCCAATCCATGGTCTTTTCAATAGTATGTGAAAGCTGGACAATGAATAAGGAGAAGAATCAATGCCTTTGAATTATGATGTTTGTGAAGAATGTTGAATATAACACGGGCTGTCAGGCGAAAGAACAAATCTGTCTTGAAAGAAGTACAGTAGGAATGCCCCTTAGAGATGAGAATGGCTATACCTCGTCTCTTGTACTTTGGTCATGTTATCAGAAGTAAAAAGTGACCAATCTCTGGAGAAGGATATCATGCTTGATAAAGGAGAGGGTCAATGAAAATGGGGAGGGAAGACTCTTGTGATAGTTGGAGCTGTGTGTCAACTTGGCTGGACCACAATTCTGTGTGGTTTAGGCAGTTGTGATGTGGTTATTCCCATGATGGGATCAGATGAATATGTTTTGAGTAGCCAATCTGTTGAAAGGGAATTTCCCTAGGGATTTGGCTTGCTTCCAGTATATTTATGGACATCCTGGGAAAAGAGACACTCTTTTTCTGTGGATCAAGATTCTGTTGTGCTGCCTACAACTGTCTGTGAGCGAACAATCCACCATTCGGCCTGGAGATCTTGGATTCATCATTCGTTGGAGTCAACAGCTAGTATATTGCCTGCTGACCTTAAGTTCCTCAGCCCCTGCTGCGTGAGTCGGGAAAAGCCTCCAGCTTGACAATTGATCCAAGAACTTTGGACTTGCCAGCTTCTATAAGTGTGTGAGCCATTTTCCTAAGATAAATTTCTCTTTCTCTATATATATAGAAACATTACTGGTTTTGTTTCTCTAGAAAACCCAGTCTAACACAACCCTCAATGAGATGTATTCACACAGTGGCTGTGATAAAGAGGTCAAGCATGCAATGATTGTGAGGATGGCACTGGATTTGACAGTGTTTCATTCTGTTGCACAAAGCTTAGCAATGAGTTGGAACCAATTTGATGGCACCTATGTATATTTATACTTCCCCTGTTTTTAGATAAATAGTAGCATACTATACACACTTTTATGTACCTTCCTTTTCCTGCTTCACAATATATCTTGGAAATCACTCCACGTTAGTATATAGGGTGTGCTTCATGTTTTTCACATCTCATAATACTATATTCTGTGGACATAATATTGGATTTTCCACTGTCTATTTAGTGAAGAAAGGGATTTCAGTGCAGGTTAACTTTCCATTCACCTTTTTTTCTTTCATTAATATAAAAGTGTTTTTTGTTGTTGTTTTGTTTTTTGTTTTTGTTGTGTTGAAAACATACATTCCAAGACATTCACCAACACAACAATTTATACATTTTCAGCTCAGGGATATTGATGATATTTTTCATGTTGTGCCACCATTATGGCTATCCTTTTCCAAAATATACCACCATTAGCTTAAACTCGATGTCACGCAAACAAAAGTTTCCCCTTTCCCCCTCCTCTTACCCCTGGTAACCACTAATAATCTTTGGTTTTATATATATATATATCACATATATATATTTAACCTATGTAGCATGTTTCCCTTTCTTGCCCTACCATCCCTGGTTACCAACAAAGAAAGTTTCCTTCCATATATAAATCTTCCCTTGACTTATTACAGTGGTGGACTAATATAATATTTGTCCTTCTGTGATTGACTTCTTTAACTCATCATAATGTCCTCCAAGTTCATCCATGTTACATGGTGTTTCACACATTCTACATTATTTTTTAGTGTTGCATAATAGTCCATTGTGTGTATGTACCATGCTTGGTTACCTAGTCCTCTGCTGATGGGAACTTAGGCTCTTTCCATCTCCTTGCTATTGTGAATAGTGCTGTGATGAACACAGGTGTGCATATATCCATTCATGTTCTGGCTCTCACTTCTTTATAATATACACCAAATAATGGGATTGTTCGATCAAATGATATTTTTATTTGCAATTTTTTAGGGAATCACCATACTTATTTCCACAATGGTTGTATCATTTTACAGTCTCACTAGCACCATATGAGAATCCCAATGTCTCCACATCTTCACCAACATTTGATATTTTCTGTCTTGTTGAACTTTGCTATTACTGCTGGGGTGAGATTATAGCTCATTGTTGTTTTGATTTGCATCTCTCTAATGGCTAATGATCACGAACATTTCTTCATGTGCATGCTGGCTGCCTGCATATCTTCTTTGGGGAAGTGTCTATTCATATCTTCTGACCATTTTTTGATAAGATTGTTTGTCTTTTTGATGTTGAGGTGTTGGAGTTTTCTATAAATTTTAGGGATAAATCCTTTTTCAGATATGTTGTTGCTGAATATTGTTTCCCAAACTCTAGGTTCTTTTTACTATTTTGGAGAAGTCTTTTGATGCACATAAGAATTTAATTTTTAGAGGGTCCCAATTATCTATTTTATCTTCTCCCTTTTGCACATTTTGGGTTATGCTTGATAGTCTATTTATGCCATAAATTAGGATCCCTAAATTGTCCCTATTTTTTCTTTGATGAACTTTGATGTTAGACTTCATATTTAAGTCTTTGATCCATCTAGAGTTAATATGTGTGTATGGTGTAAGATATGGATCTTGTTTCATTTTTATGCAAATGGATATCCAGTTTTGCCAGCACCATTTGTTAAAGAGACATCTCTTCCCCATTTAATGGATTTTGGCACTTTGTCAAAAATTAGCTGACCTATTTCTGGATTCTCAGTTCTATTGCACTGTTCTTTGTGTCTGCTGTTGTACAAATACCAGGCTATTTTGACTACTGTGGCTGTATAGTAGATTTTGAGATTTGGAAGTGTGAGACTTCCTGCTTTGTTCTTCTTTGGTATTGCTTTTCTTAAGTGAGGTCCCTTGCCTTTTCATATAAAATTAGTGATTGAATTTCCATGTCTTTAAAGAATGTTAATGGAAACTGGTTTGAGATTGCATTGGATGTACAGATTGCTTTGGGTAGTATAGACATTTTCACAATGTTTAATCTTCCTATTCAGCAGCATAGTATGTTTTTCCATTTGTGTTGATCTCTTATAATTTCTTGAAGTTAGTGTTTTGTAGTTTTCTTTGTATATGTTTCTTGTGTTCCTGGTAATATTTATTCCCAAGTATTCTATTATCTTTGGTAGCTATTTTAAATAGTATTGATTTCTTTATATCCTTTACAGAGACTTCTTTGCTGGTGTAGAGGAATCCAACTTATTTTTGTGTGTTGACCTTACATCCTGCCATGATGCTGAATTGTTCAATATGTTCCAGTAGTTTTATAGCTGAATCTCTTGGCTTTTCTATGTATAAGATCATATAATCTGAAAATAGGGATAATGTAATTTCTTCCATACCAATTTGGATGCCTTTGATTTCCCTTTCTTGCCTCATTGCCCTGGCTAGGACTTCCAATACAGTGTTGAACAGAAGTGGTGATAGAGCATATCCCTGTCTGGTTCCTGTCTGCACGGGGAATGTTTTCAGTCTCTCTCCATTGAGAATTATGTGAACTGTTGTTTTTGCATATATGCCCTTTATGATATTGAAGAATTTTCCTTCTATTAATCAAGAATGGGTGTTGGATTTTATCAAATGCCTTTTCTGCTTCAACTGATACGATGATCTGGTTCTTTTCCTTTATTTTACATATGTGATGGATT
>NW_006925899.1:975-1703 GCF_000298275.1 Orycteropus afer afer | reverse complement strand
TTGGTTTCCCTTTTCTTTGTTGAAGAGGGTCTGTGCAATCCTTCTGCCTAGTCCGCCATCTTGCCCCGCCCCCTCTTACAGTAGTTTTTAAAGTAGGGTGTTATTCAGTTTCCATGTATTTTCTTTTCTTACATTTCCCTTCCTATTGCTGATTTCTAATTTTATAGCTTTGTGATCTGAGAAGATGCTTTGCATTATTTCAATGTGTTTGAATTTATTGAGGCTTTCTTGCTGACCTAACATATGGTGTAACCAGAAGAATGTTCCAAGTGTGCTGGATATGAATTTATATTGTGATATTTTGGTGGTGAATTGCTCTGTAGATGTCTATAAGGTCAATTTATTTCATTGCAATGTTTAATTCTGTGTAATTGTTGAGTTTCTTTTTGGTTGTTCTACCTTTCATTGAGGGAGCTCTGGTAGTGTAGTGACTAAGGCACTTGACTGATAACCAGGAGGCTGGTGGCTCAAACCCACCAGCCACTCCTCAGAAGGAAGAGGGGCAATCTATTTCCACAGTGATGCTGCCTCAGAAACCCAAGGAGGGGTCGCTATGAGTCAAGTCCAACTTGATGGCATGTAACAACAACAATAACATCTTTCTTTTCTATTTATTTATTTATTTATATTGTGATTTGGCTGAAGATTTACAGAGCAAATTCACTTTCCATACAGCAGTTCACATATACTTTGTCTCATGTCATTGACCACAGTTTACTACAATGCAA
>NW_006925899.1:0-525 GCF_000298275.1 Orycteropus afer afer | reverse complement strand
TTAGTTTAGGTAAGTAGTGTGTTCCTAGAAATCTGTCCATTTCTTCTAAGTTTTTAAATTTGTTGGAGTACGGTTCTTCATAGTATCTTGATATTACCCTTTTTATTTCTGTTGATTCTATTGTGGTATCACTCATTTCATTTCTTTTTCATGTTATTTGCATCTCTCCTTCATTTCCTTTAATTTTGTTAGTGTTTTGCCAATTTTAATAATTTTTTAAGAGGTCTAACTTCTAGTTTTGCTGATGTTTTCTATTGTCTTTCTATTTTCTGTTTCATGTATTTCTTCTCTATTATTTATTATTTCTTTTCTTCTGGTGACCCTAGGCTTTTTTTTTTTTTTTTCCCTAAGAATTGGAGATGTTGAGTTAAGGTGCTGATTTTGGCTCTTTCCTCTTTTGTGATGTGTGCATTTATCGCTATAAATTTCCCTCCGATCAATGTTTTTCTATATCCCAAAGATTTTGTTATGTTGTGTTTTCATTATCATTTGATACAAGGAAATTTTTAACTTCCTTTTTTATTT
>NW_006925898.1:8527-9701 GCF_000298275.1 Orycteropus afer afer | reverse complement strand
TGTGATGTCTCCCATTTAGTTTCTTATTCATGTTATTTGTATTCTCTCCCTCTGTCCCTTTGTTAAATTTGCCAGAGGTCTGTCCGTTGTATTTATCTTCTCAAAAAACCAACTTCTGGTCCTATTGATTTTTTCTATTGTCCTTCTATTTTCTGTTTCATTGATTTCTTCTTGAATCTTGATTATTTCTTTTCTTGTGGTGACTGTGGGCTTTTCTTCCTGGTCTTTTTCTAATTGTTGGAGATGTTGGTTTAAAGTGTGGATTTTGGCTCTTCTTTTTTTATGTGTGCATGTATTGCTATAAATTGGCCTCTGATCACTGCTTTTTCTGTGTCCCATAGATTTTGGCATGTTGTGTTTTCATTTTCGTTTGATTCAAGGAATTTTTGAATTTCTATTTTTATTTCTTCTCTTACCCAATCTTTCTCTAGGATGGTAGTGTTCAGTTTCCATATGTTTACTATTTTTCTGTTGATCTTCCTATTGTTGATTTTTAATTTGATAGCAATATGATATGAGAAGATGCTTTTCAGTATTTCAATGGTTTAAAATTTATTAAGGCTTGCTTTATGACCTAACATGGTCTATCATGGAAAAAGTTCCATGTGCACTGGAAAAGAATGTATATAGTGTTGCTGTTGGGTGAAGTGATCTGTAGATATCTATAAAGCCCAGTTGGTGGAGTGTGTTATTTAGCTCTTCTGTATCTTTATTGAGTTTCTTTCCACTTATACTATCTTTCAAAGAAAGTGGTGTATTAAAGTCTCCCACTATGACTGTGGAGTCATCTATTTGGCTTTTCAACTCTTTTAATGTCTGATTTATGTATTTTCGGGCTCTTTCATTGGGTCCATAGATATTTATTATGGTTATATCTTCATAATCAATTGATCCTTTAATCATTATATAATGTCTTTCCTTGTCTCTTATGGTGGTTTTTGTCTTAAAGTAATTTGATCAGAAATTAGTATTACCACTCCTGCTCTCTTACAGTTGCCATTTGTTTGATATATCTTTTTCCAACCTTTGTTTTTTAGTCTTTGTCTCTAAGGTGTGTTTCTTGTAGGCAGCATATTGATGGGTTTTGTTTCCTTATCCAATCTGCAACTCTTCGTCTCTTGAGTGGTGCATTTAAACCATTAACATTTAGTGTAATTATTGACAAGTATGATTT
>NW_006925898.1:4382-6705 GCF_000298275.1 Orycteropus afer afer | reverse complement strand
TGATTCAGGTGTGTTGGGTTTCTTTGCTGTTTTCTTTGTGATGGTGGAATCACTGTGTGCAGTGTGGATATGTGTTTCTGTTTTTTTTTTTTTTTTACAAGGGCTTAGAGTTCGAAGCATGAGGTTTTATGGTAATTGGCTGGATATGGTTTCTTCTATTGAATGAGTGAAGTTATTGGCAGAGAATGTGGGAGCAGAAGAAGGAAAGCTTAGTGTTGCTAGGGTCGGTTACTAGGGTTTGAGCTGGATATTATTGATGAGGTATTTATTTGCAAGACTGTGGCTCGATCTCAGGAAAAAATTCCTCTTATTAGAGTGTCACAAATTTCTGCTAATATCAGGCACTCTCAAAGGCCCTGTCTCCGTGGCCCCATAGTGCAAAAATGCAGCTCCAAGGCAAAATTCGGGGACTGGGCTCAGCTGCAGTTCCTTTGTTCTGTGTGCCCCTTCTGCCCACGGTGCTGACTCAATCGAGACAGACCACCAATGATTGGTTCTAGAGTTTTTCTGTGATACCACCCACCTGCAGTGCCAAAGATGCGTGCAATTTCAGGTATGTTGGACTTGGGAGTGTACCTGAGCAGGTTCTTACTTATGACATATTTATTTGTAAGACTGTGGCTCTATCTCAGGAAAGATTCATAATAGTAGAGGCTCACAAATTTCTGCCAATTCCATGCACACTCAAAGCCCCCACCTCCACGGCCCCACAGTGCCAAAGCGCAGCTCCAGGGCAAAATTGGAGTGAGCACGCTCAGCTGCCATTTGTCTGCTCTCCGTGCCCCATCTGCCTGAGTTGGTGATGCAATCCAGCCTGACCGGCAATGGTCGGCTCTGGAGTTTGTCTGTGATACCGCCCACCTGTAGCACCAAAGAAGCGTGCAATTTCAGATGTGTTGGACTTGGGGGGGGGTGCCTGAGCAGACTCTTACTTATGACTTATTTATTTGCAAGACTGCAGCTCAATCTTGGGAAAGATTTGTATTATTAGAGGGTCTCAAATTTCTGCCAATTTCATGCACATTCAAAGCCCCCACCTCCGCAGCTCCACAGCACCAAAGCAAGGCTCCAGGGCAAAATTTTGGGACCGGGCTCAGTGGCAGTTTCTTTGTTCTCTGTGCCCCTTCTACCTGCAGTGCTGACTCAATCCAGCCAGACCACCAATGGCTGGCTCTGGAGTTTGTCTGCAATACCACCCACCTGCAGCATCAAAGATGCATGCAATTTTAGCTGTGGTGGATTCGGGGAGTAACTGCCAGTGATCTGCAGAACCAATAACCGTGGGAAAGAAAAGCACAATGTCTCCCAGTCTGACCCAAACCCACTCTGTAATCTGCTGGGAGGGGAGGGAGTTAGCCTTTTTGGTGCCCCAGTGAGATCTCCACCTGTGTGAGAGGAATGGTGTCCATGACCCACTGCCCCCTCACTTCCCAAATTACCAACAAAATCAGCCACCAGAGACAGGTCTTTGCCACTGCCTGCTGGAATATTGTATTGGTCACTGGTAAGCTGCTATAATTGATCTCGTTCTTGGCTTGGGGATCTCAGGCTGCCGCCTCTGCCTGGCAGACAGTGACTGCCCCAGAAAGGTTTCCAATGGTCTCTCTTAGGTGCCCATTCATCTTCTGGTAGTAGCTCTTTCCTTAAAAAAAATCTCCCTGTACCTTTCCTCCAATTCTGCTCTTCTGTGTTTGGTGCAATCTGGATCAGTGAGCTGTTCAGAGTGCCACAAATGTCAATTCAAACTGTTGTACCTAGTTCTTAAAGTTCTTAGATGCCACAGGGAAAAAATGCAGTGCTTACTCCATTTTGAATCTTCTGGAAGGAACTTTTCCATTTGTGTAAAGTAACTTCTGGGTTACTCTTTTGCCACTGCTTTGAATCTGTACATTGATTTGGGAAATATTGACATATTAACAATAGTGAAAGAGAATGTTGTGATCCGTAAACATGGTATTAAATATCTTCTTTCTTTTTTTTTTAGTAAAATATTGTAATTTCAATGTGTGGGTCCTGCACATAATTTATTATTAACCTCCATTTAGTCTTTTTGAGATTATATTATTAAAGATAATTGTTTTAGATTTAAATTTCAGATATTTCATTGTTAGTGCATAGAAATGTAGTTAAAATTTAAAATATTGACCTTATATTCTAAGGCTTGCTAAACTTACTCCTTACTTCTTGTATGTTTGTTGGGGATTTATTAGGCAGTTTACATGGATAGTCATATAATATACAAATGAGCACAGGTATACTTCTCCCTTTTTAGTTGTGCTTTTTATGTCTTGTCTTGTTTATAGTACATATTAAATCCTTAAAT
>NW_006925898.1:2506-2991 GCF_000298275.1 Orycteropus afer afer | reverse complement strand
TGATTAACCCCGTTCCTTGTTTTTCTTTTTGCATTTTTCCCTTTTGTTTTTGCATAATTTATTATTCTCCTTCCCTACTTTTATTTTCTTAGAGCCCTATCCTCAGATATGCAGATTTTCTTATTTTTCTTCTTTTTCTACATTTTTTTCTTTTTTTGGTTACTGTTCCTGTGTGATTACATGGTATGTTTTTCATCCATGGGCTTTTCGTTTTTGATGGTTATTCAATTGTAATTTATGTCTAACTGAGTGGGAGACAACAAGAGTACCCATAAGACACAACTACACCCACACCTCCTGTAACTCAGTTACTGAGCAAGAGCCACTACCTCCTTCTCCACCAGTGGCCCAAAGATAAAAAACCACTAACAAGAGCCTGAATCACCCTCAGCTGCTCTTCACAAACAGTTAACAGAGATCTAAATACAACAATGCCACGATGTCTCGGAAACAACAGACCATCACAGTCCACACAAAGAAGCAGG
>NW_006925898.1:1534-2157 GCF_000298275.1 Orycteropus afer afer | reverse complement strand
TCAAAACAAAATGAAGAAAGCCTAAGGTTCATGTGGGATACTATCAAATGGAATAACTTACATGTCATTGGATTTCGAGAACAGGAAGAGAACAACCAAACCACTGAGAAAAATGTCCGATATGTGCAGGAGGAGAACTTCCCTGAAATGATGAAAGATGAAAATACATCCATTCAGGAAGTCCAATGAACTTCAAACAGGATAGACCCCAAAAGAAAATCACCAAGACACATCATCATCAAACTCATCAAAACCAAGGACAAAGACAGAATCCTGAAAGGAGCACAGGAAAAACAAAAAGTTACCTACGAAGGACAACCAATAAGAATAAGCTCTGATTTCTCAGCAGAAACAATGCAAGCGAGAAGGCACTGGGATGGTATATAAAAAACCCTGAAAGAGAAAAATTTTCTACCAATAATTATATCCCTGGCAAAATTGTCCCTCAAATATGATGGTGAAATTAGGAGATTTCCAGATAAGCAGAATCTAAGGGAATTTATTATAAACAGACCAACCTTACAAGAGATGCTAAAGGGTGTCCTTTGAACAGAGAACCAAAAATAGCAAATAACAACCGACCATTAATACACAAGATGACATAACCCAGAAACCACAGCTAT
>NW_006925898.1:0-571 GCF_000298275.1 Orycteropus afer afer | reverse complement strand
ACCAGAAGAACTAGATGGTGCTTGGATACCACTGTCATCACTTGGAAGGGGCTCTATGTAGGAGACCTTTGATAGAGAGGGAGAACAATGTGGAACAAAACTCCAAAGCATTTGGAGAAAAAATAAAGGGGTGGGGGCAGGTTTGCTGGTCTAATAGAGCCTGGTGGAACCACTGAGACTATGGCCCTAGCTGCCCTTCAGGTCTGGAATTGAACTAACACCTGTGGTTTCCAGCCAAACAAAGTACAGGCATATGAGTTGAATATTTACCTCAAGTAGATACACTCCTTGGGGAGAACAATCATGGGAGAAACAAGGGCTGCTTATGCACAGGGAGACATCTCAGGGGGCAGGAGAGTATGGAGTGATGGACACTGGGAAGAGGTAAATATGGGGAGGAAGTGGGAGGGGAGCTGTTGCATTGGGTAAAATGTGGTCAATGACATGAGACAAAGTATATGTGAACTGCTGTATGGAAAGTGAATTTGCTCTGTAAATATTTACCCAAATCACAATAAAGAAATAAAGATAGATAGATAGATAGATAGATAGATAGATAGATAGATAGATA
>NW_006925897.1:9164-9624 GCF_000298275.1 Orycteropus afer afer | reverse complement strand
AGGGAAAAGAAAAAATGCTGAAAACTAGGACCTGGGAGTAGAAGATTAAGAATAATAATAATAAAAAGGAAAACAGTATTAATAATAATAGTGGTTTTAAAACAGACCCATAGAAGCAGACTAATCACCAGAAAAAAGAAAGCAAAAAAGAAAAAAATAAAAATAAAATTAAGAAAAACTGAAAAAAAAAAATGTTAATTAAGATGTGGACAGGGTAGGGCACCCAGTCTCCGTAGGTGCACACAGACTGTGATGCAGTTCCTGTGGGCCCAAAAGGTAGGTAGGAGTGAGGTATGGTTGCACCTCCATTCACCAAGCTGGTGTGGGGTATGAGAGTAACAAGAGGAATGTCGTACCTTTTCAGTCTTGCGAGTCCAGAGTGTCCTTGGGGTTGCTGGAAAGCAGAACGTGTTCTCAAGCCCCAGGAATCTGCCAGAGTGCTGTCTCTTTAAATATCCAA
>NW_006925897.1:0-8914 GCF_000298275.1 Orycteropus afer afer | reverse complement strand
GTTTAGTCCACTTCTATATCCTTCCCTTCAAGGCTCAGGGCTCCAGGATTATGTTCTGTATCTGTGTTAATTTGTTTCCCTTTTCTTTGTTGAAGAGGGTCTGTATAGTCTTTCTGCCTAGTGCGCCATCTTGTCAGTGAATTCCTCTTGTAAACTTTTAAGAAACCAGTTACTACTCACTAAAGTAGGATGTAGAACAATGTTTTGTGTGCAGTGTTGTGCCAATTGAGCTTTATCTCCCCCAAGACCATGGTCCCAAGCCCACAGGCCCAACAACTCACTTCCTCAAGGTGCTTGGTTGTGACTAAGAAGCTTTTCCCCTGTTAGTGCTATAATGCATACGGATACTTTTATAGCACATACAAATATGCATGTAGGAATATCATCAGCCAAACCTATTTACAGTCATGGGTATAGTCCCATTCGCTTACCCACACTTGATCTTCACTCCAGCCTGCCTATGTATCCACCTGTACACTAGTGTTTGTTATTACTGATAATGCAGTATTATGTGTGTCATTGTATTTGTCTCTGTTGTCTAAACCTTTTGTGCACCTCTCTGTCTCCTCCTTTTCCCTATGATTATTTTGCCGATCACACACTTTTGTTATATTGCCTTTCCCTTCACCCAAATCAACATATATCTCTTAACTGGTCAGCAATTTTCCCTTCCCTCCCCTTCCATTCTTGGTAACCAATAAAGTAAATTTGCTTCCCTGCCTAAACCTTTTTTGACTTTTTATAATAATGGACTCATAGTTTGTCCTTCTGTGATTGACTTATTTTGTTCAGCATAATATCTTCCAAGTTCAGCCATGTGATGAGGGGATTTGTGAATTCTTCATTATTTTTTAATTTTGCAAGGTATTCTATTGTGTGTGTGTCCCATAGTTTGGTTGTCTATTCATCTGTTGATGAACACTTATGTTGTTTCCATCTCTTTGCTATTGTGAATAGTGCTGCAATGAACATGGGTGTACATATATCTGTTCATGTCCCAGATCTTACCTCTTTAGATATATTCCTAGTTGTGAGATTGCTGGATCAAATGGTATTTCTATTTTCAACATTTTAAGGAAGCACTATACTGTTTTTGACAGTTGGTTGTGCCATTTTACAGTCCCTTGAGCAGTGTATGAGAGTTCCAGTCTCTCCACACCCTTGCCAGCATTTGTTGCTTTCTAACTTGTTGAACTTTGCTATGATTGCTGGAGTGAGATGATATCTCATTGTATTTTGATTTGCATCTCTCCCACCAGCCACTCCTTGGAAGGAAGGTTGGGCAATCCTACTTCTGTAGTGATACTGCCTCGGAAACCCAAGGAGGGGTCGCTATGAGTCGGGGCCGACTCGATGGCAAATAACAACAACAAAAACAATGGCTAATTATAAAGAACTCTGCTGATATAGTGGCTAAAACATTTGGCTGCTTACCAAAAGATTGGTGGTTTGAACCCACCAGCTACTCCACAGAAGAAAGATAAAGCAGTCTGCTTCCATAAAAATTTACAGCCTTGGAAAGCCTATTGGGGTTGCTGCGAATCAGAGTCCACTCCATGACTGTGAGTTTGGTTTTTGGAATGGCTAATGATACTGAGCATTTATTCATATGTTTGTCAGCTGCCTGAATATCTTCTTTGGTGAAGTATCTGTTCATGCCTGCCCATTTTTGAATTGGATTGTTTGTCTTTTTGATGTTGAGGTATTGAAGTTTTCTATAAATTTTACAGGTAAGTACTTTGTCGGATATGTTGTAGGAAAATATTTTTCTCAATCTGTAGGCTCTTTTTTTACTCTTTGGAGAAGTTTTTTGATGCACATAAGAATTTAATTTTTAAAAGATCCCAGTCATCTAGTTTCTCTTCTGCTGTTTGTGCATTTTGAGTTAAGCTTGATAGTCTATTTATGTCATAAATCAGGGTCCCAAGGTTTGCCCCTATTTTATCTCTGATGAACTTGATTGTTTTGGGTTTTGCATTTAGGTATTTGATGCAGCTTGAGTCAGTTTTTGTGTGTGGTATGAGAGGTATGAATCTTGTTTCATTATTCTGCAAATGGATATCCAGTTTCACCAGCACCATTTGTTAAAGGTAATATCTCTTCCCCATTGAATGGGTTTTGGCCATTTGTCAAAGATCAACTATCTGTAGGTGGATGGATCTATTTCTGTACTCTTGGTTGACTGTTCTGTCCATCCTCAAAAGTGGTGTGTTAAAATCTCCTACTACTATTGTAGAATTGTCTATTTCTCATTTCAGTCCAGTTAATATTTGCTTTATGTATTTTGGAGCTCTTTAATGGGGGCACAGATATTTATAATGGCAATGTCCTCTTTGTCAATCAATCCTTTTATCATCATAAAAAAGCATTAGCCCTTCTTTGTCCCTTATGCCAGTTTTCATCTTGAAGACTGTTTTATCAGAAATTAATATTGCCACTACTGCTCTTTTTTGGTTGGCATTAGCGACCAAAAAGGGGTTCCATACCCTAATTTTAAATTCATTTTTATATTTGTGTCTAAGGTAACTCTTGTAGATAGCATATTGATGGGTCTTCTTTTGTTATCCAACCTGCCATTCTCTTTATCTTGACTCGTGCATTAGTCCATTCACGTTCAGTATAATTAATGATAGGTATGAATTTATTGCTGTGTGTGTGTGTGTGTTGTTGGTAGTTTCTTTGTTCCAAATATTTTTTTGTGCTGAGTTCATTTTGTTCTCAAGATATCTTTCCTTTTCTTCATTGTTGTTGATTTTGTGTTTACTAAGTCCTTATGATTTTCTTCTTTCTTATTTTGGTTAGAAAGCTTATTAATTTTCTTTGTGGTTATCTTGTAGTAAGTTTTTATCTCCCTAAGTTTGGAACAATCTGTTCTATATAGACATTGTCCCAATTTCCTCTCCATTTAGAAGTTTTGTGATTATACTGTTTATTCCTTCTATTTGCTTTGTTGTTAGTACTGTTTACAGACTGACTCCTCTAGTTTTCCATTTACCTCTTTATAAGCTTATCTTAATTTTGAGAATTCTTTCTCTGGATTGGTTTCTGGGTGGTGTTGTCATGTGTCTTTATTTTAGTTTGTTGTCTTCTGTTGTAGGTTTTCTGTTGTAAGGACTCTCATTAGCATTTCTTGTAAGGATAGTCTTCTTCTTGTTGTTGTTACGTGCCATAGAGTTGACTCTAACTCATAGTGATCCAATGTACAAAAGAACAAAACACTTTCTGCATGTGTGCCAACTTCACAATCCTTGCTGTACCTGAGTCCATTGTTGCAGTCACTATGTCAATCCATCTCATTAAGGGTCTTCTTTTGAGCTGACCCTCCACTTTACCAAGCATGATATCCTTCTCCAGGGAATGGTCCCTTCTGACAACATGAGCAAAGTAGGTCAGACAAAGTCTGGCCATTCTCTCTTCCAAGGAGCATTCCAGCTGCACTTCTTCCAGGACAGAATTGTTAGTTCTTCTGACAGTCCATGGGACTTACAGTATCCTTCAAAAGCATCAACTCTTCTTCAGTCTTCCTTATTCATTGTCCAGCTCTAATGTGCATATGATGTAATAAAAAATACCATGGCTTGGGTTAGGAGCACCTTAGTCTTCAAAGAGACATCTTTGCTCTTCAGTACTTGAAAGAGGTCTTTTGCTGCAGAGTTGCCCAGTGCAATACAATGTCTGATTTCTTAACTGCTGCTTCCCTGGGTATTGATTATGGATCCAAGTAATATGAAATCTTCAAAAACTTCAAGCTTTTCTCCATTTATAATGATGTTTCTTGTTGGTCCAGTTGTGTGAATGTTAATTTTCGTCATGTTGAGTTGTAATCTATACCACAGACTGTAGTCTTTAATCTTCTTCAGTAAGTACTTTAAGTCATCCTCATTTTCAGCAAGCAAAGTTGTGTCATCTGCATATTGCAGGTTGTTAATGAGTCTTTCTCCAATCCTGATGCCACATTCTTCTTCATATTGTCCAGTTTCTCGGATTATTTATTCAGCATAAAGATTGAATAAGTATGGTGAAAGGATACAACCCTGACACAGTCCCTTCCTGATTTTAAACTATGCAATGTCCTCTTGTTTTGTTCAAATGACAGCCTCCTGGAATATGTATATGTTCCTCAAGAGCACAATTAGGTGTTCTGGGATTCCCATTCTTCTCAATGCTGTCCATAATTTGTTATGATCCACACAATTGAATGCTTTTGCATAGTCAATAAAACACAAGTAAACATCTTTCTGGTATCCTTTGCTTTGAGCCAAGCTCCATCTGACACCAGCAATGATACGCCTTGTTCCACATCTTGTTCTGAATCCAGCTTGCATTTCTGGAAGTTCCCTGTCAATAAACTGCTGCAATTATTTTTGAATTATCTTCAGCAAAATTTTACTTGCATGTGGTATTAATGATATTATTTGACAATTCCTACATTCTGTTGGATTACCTTTCTTTGGAATGGTTACAAATATGGATCTCTTTCAGTCAGTTGGCCAGATAGATGTCTCCAAAAATTCTTGGCATAGATGACTAAGTGCCTCCAGTACTTCATCTGTTTGTTGAAACATCTCAATGGGTATTCCATCAGTTCCTGGAGTCTTGCTTCACCTTCCCCCACCCCCAATTCTCTCAGTGCTGCTTCCACTTCTTCCTTCGATGCCATTGGTTCTTTTTTATTTATTTGTTTAATTGTGATTTGGGTGAAAATTTACAGACTAAATACACTTTCCATACAGCAGATCACATACACTTTGTCTCATGACATTGACCATAATTTAGCACAATGCAATATCTCCCCTCCCACTTCCTCCTGATAGTTACCTCTTCCCTGTCTCCATCCCTCCATGCACTCCTACCCCCTGAGCTGTCTCCCTGTGTCTTAGCAGTCCTTCTTTCTCTCTTGCTTGTTCTCTCCAAGGAGTATATCTACCTCAGATAAATGCTCAACTAGAATGCTTGTCTATTGTTTGACTGGAAGCCACAGGTGTGCATTCAATTCCAGACCTGAAGGGCAGCTAGGGGTCATAGTCTCAGTGGTTCCACCAGGCTTGATCAGGCCAACAAACAGGTTCCCCACTTTTTTTTTTTTCCAAGTGATTTTGAGTTTTGTTACACATTGTTCCCCCTGTCTATCCAGGATCAACTACAAAGATACTCTTCCAAGTGGTTGACAATAGTAGCCGAGCACCATCTATTTCTTCTGGTCTCATAGTCGTATAGGCTGCAGATCGGATGGTGTACCAGTCGCTAGGACTAATTGTTTCCATGAATTTTGGTTTTCTTCATTCTTCTTGGCTCTGGACAAGGAGAGACCCATTGTTGCAGCTAGATCACAGCTTGTAAGCTCTTAAGATCTCAGTCACTACTCATCACAATAGAAGGTGGAACAATGCTTTGTGTAGTATGTTATGCCAATTGAGCTTGATGTCCTCTGTGACTATGGTTCTGAGCCCACAGGTTCAACTACTTGGTCCCTCTGGGTAGCTGGCTGTGGCCAAGCAGTGACTACAACCTTGCCCCTTGTCAGCCCCCTTATACACCTGGGAATTCAGATCATACACATAAGGTTATTGGGCCACTGTCTGCCAACCCTATACAAGTTCTTGGGTGCACTCTCCACTTCATATACATATCTAATATTTCAGTCTGTCCACCCATCTATCCACCCATATACCCGTGTTTGCCTTCAGTGAGCACGCTGTGCTATATGTGCAAAAGGGTTCATTGTTGTCTGTACTTCCCACGTACCTCTCTCTGTCTTCCTCTTCCTCAATGTCACTGTATTGATCACTCACATTTGGTACATTGCCCTTTTCTTCACCCAAATAAAAACTTATCTCTATCTATCTAACAGTATTCCCTCCCCTCCCTTCCCACCTCTGGTAACCAACAAAGAAAATGACCTTCTATAGATAAGCATTTCCTTGACTGTTACAATAACGGACTAATACAATATTTGTTCTTTTGTGATTGACTTATTTCACTCAGCATAATGTCTTCCAAGTTTATCCACGTTATGCAGTGTTTTGCAGTTCCTAAATTATTATTTAGGGTTGCATAGTATTCCATTGTGTGTATGTACCATAGTTTGGTTATCCATTCCTCAGTTGTTGGACACCTAGGTTGTTTCCATCTTTTGGCTATTGTAAATAGTGCTGTGATGAACATGGGTGTGCATATGTCTGCTCTTGTCATGGTTCTCACTTTCTTTAGGGTATATACCTAGTAATGGAATAGCTGGGTCAAATGGTATTTCTAATTCCAACTTTTGAAGGAATCGCCATACTGCTTTCCACAATGGTTGTACCATTTTACAGTCCCACCAGCAGTGTATGAGAGTCCTAATCTCTCCACTCCCTCCAGCATTTGTTATTTTCTGTCTTGTTGAACTTTGCTACTAGTGCTGGAACAAGATGGTATCTGATTGTTGTTTTGATTTGCATCTCTCTAATAGCTAATGATCGTGAGCATTTCTTCATATGTTTGTTAGCCACTTGAATATCGTCCTTGGTGAAGTGTCTATTCATGTCTTCTGTCCATTTTTTAATTGGATTGTTTGTCTTTTTGTTATTGAGGTGTTGGAGTTTTCTATAAATTCTAGAGATCAGTGTCTTGTCAGATATGTCATTGCCAAATATTTTTTTCCCAATCTGTAGGTCATACCATTGGTTCTTGATCATATGCCATCTTCTGAAATGGGCGAATATCAACCAATTCTTTTTGTACAGTGATTATATATTCCTTCCATTTTCTTTTGATGTTTCCTGGATCATTCAATATTTTGCTTATAGAATATTTCAGTATTGCAACTTGAGGCTTGAAATTTTTCTTCAGTTCTTTCAGCTTATGAAATGCTGAGCATGTTCTTCCCTTTTGGTTTTCTAACTCCTGCCCTTTGCACATTTCATTATAATAATTGACTTTGTCTTCTTGAGCTGCTCTTTGAAATCTTCTCTTCTGCTCTTTTATCTTGTCATTTCTTTAATCTGCTTTAGGTACTCTGTTCAAAAGCAAGTTTCAGAGTCTCTTCTGACATCCATTTAGGTCTTTTCTTCCTTTCTTGTCTTTTCAATGACCTTTTACTTTTTTAGTGTATGAAGTTCTTGATGTCATCCTGCAACTTTTCTGGTTTTTGGTCATTTGTGTTCAATCATAAAATCTGTTCTTCAGATGGTCTCTAAATTCAAGTGAGATATAATCAAGGTCATATTTTGGAGCTTGTGGACTTGTTTTAATTGTCTTCAGCTTGAACTTGCATACGAGCAATTGATGACCTGTTCAACAGTCAGCTCCTGGCCTTGTTTTGGCTGAAGATATTGGGTTTCTCCATTGCCTCTTTCCACAGAAGTAGTTGATTTGATTCCTGTGTATTCCACCTGGCAAGGTCTATATGCATAGCTGCTGTTTGTGTTGTTGAAAAAAAGGTATTTGCAATGAATAAATCATTGGCCTTGCAAAATTCTGTCATGATCTCTGGCATCATTTCTATCACCAAGGCCATATTTTCCAACTACCAGTCATTTTTTCTTTATTTCCAACTTTTGCATTCTAATGGCCAGTAATAATCAATACAACTTGATGGTGGGTTTGATCAATTTCAGACTGCAGAAGTTGGTAAAAATCTTTAATTTCCTGGTCTTTGGCTTAGTGGTTGGTATGCAAACTTGAATAATAGTATTATTAACTGGTCTTTCTTGTAGGTATATGGATATTATCCTATCACTGACAGCATTGTACTTCAGGATAGATCTTGAAGCATTCTTTGTGATAATGAATGCCATGCCATTCCTCTTCAACTTTTAATTCCTGGCATAGTAGATCATATGATTGTCTGATTAAAAATAGCTAAAACTAGTCCATTTGAGCTCATTAATACCTATCAGCCTTTATGCATTCCATTTCATTGTTGACAACTTCCAATTTTCCTAGATTCATACTTTGTACATTCCATTTTCCTATTATTAATGGATGCTTGCAGCTGTTTCTTCGTATTTTGAGTCAGTCCCATCAGCAAATGGATGTCCCAAAAGCTTTACTCCATCCAAGTCATTAAGTTTGACTCTACTTTGAGGAAGCAGTTCTTCCCCAGTCATATTTTGAATGTCTTCTGACCTGACGGCCTCATCTTCCTGTACTTTATCAGACAATGTTTCAGGGTTCTTCATAAAGTTTTTCAGTAATATATCAGACAGTGTTCACTACTATTCATATGGTTTTCACTGCCCAATTCTTTGAGAAACAGATGGCTCCTTCCTTCTTCCCAGTCTGTCTTATTCTGGAAGCTCTGTTAAAACCTGTCCACCATGGGTTACCCTGCTGGTATTTGAAATACCAGTGGCATGGCCTCCAGGTCACAGCAACACACAAGCCACCACAGAATAACAAACTGACAGATGAGTGGTGGAGGGTTAGTCTGGTTTTTACAAATTCCCTTGCTTGCTGTATGTCTGGGAATGTCTTAATTTCACTCTTCTATTTGAGGGACAGTTTGGCTATAGACAACATTCTTGGTTAGTAGTTCCTTTCCTTCAAGGTTTTGTATATGTGACCCAATTGCCTTGCTTTTGTTGCTTCTGCTGCGGAATCAGAGCTGTCTTACTGGTTGCCCTTTGTAGGTAACATTTCATTTTTCCTGAGCTGCTCTTAAGATTTTTTTCTTTATCTTTGGTTTTGGAAAGTTTGTTTATGATGTGTCTTCATGACTGTCTCCTGGGGTCAATGGTGTATGGTGTTCATTGAGGTTCTTGGATGTATATCTTTTTCTTTTTCTTTTTTTTAATTAGGATTTGGGTGAAGATTTACAGAGTAAATTCACTTTTCATGCAGCAGTTGACATATACTTTGTCTCATGTCATTGACCAAAATTTACAATGCAGCAGCTCCCCTCCCACTTCCTCCCCATAGTTACCTCCTCCCA
>NW_006925896.1:8515-9700 GCF_000298275.1 Orycteropus afer afer | reverse complement strand
GGAGCAGGACCAGGACAAGAGTGAGGTGAGCAAGAATCCCAGGGTGTGAAATGTAAGGAGACGCTTACTCTTGGTGTCAGCCCTACCCTAGCTTGAACTGAGGGCGAACCCCTGGGCTCCTGGCTTGATTCACCTGAGTCCTGAACCTGAAAGGGAGGCTGGAGGGGCCATAGAGACTGCCTCGCCCCTGAGTGAGCTGGTGGCAAAGCCAGTTAGCAAGGTAGGTCTGCCCTGACTGCTGGACAGGGCCTGTTTCCTCCATGCCACAACAAGAGGGCCTTTTTTGGAGGGAGGGATTGGTTAGTGGGGAAAATGGACTTGGTAGAAGGAAGATGGGGTCTGTGGGTCTGTGTGGGCTGTGGGTCTCTGGTTAATTACGAAGCCTGAAGTTAACTGGAAGTCTGCAGCTCTCTCCAGGGAACGGATGAGGGAGCCCTTGGTAAAGGGCAGCAGGAGGCCCAGTGGGAAGATCTGAGATTCTAGTGACTCTTATTAACCTTCTGAAGGAAAAGGACAGCTCAACACTGGAGGTACTAGTTACTTAGAAGGAGGCCTGACTAAGCACTCAGCTGCTAACTGAAAGGTTGGTGGTTTGAACTCACCAGCCACTCCACAGGAAAAAAAGCCCTGAAGATGTGTTCCTGTAAAGATCACAGCCTAGGAAACCCTGTGGGGGCACTTCTCCTCTGTCATGTAGGGTCAGAGTCTACTCATCGGCATGCAGCAATGCCCTTGGAGCTGTAGGGGCAGGAGGCAGGCTTCTTTGGTGAAACTTGGTAAATGGAAAAAGTACCCAAACCCTGCAACCCAGCCATCTGCTTCTCAGAACATCGATGGCTACTGGCATTTTCTGCAGGCCAAGCATTGCTCTCATGTATTATCTAATTTAATGCTTATGAGGACTCTCTGAGGTGAGTACACTGTTATTATCCCCATTTTCCAGGTAAGGAAGTTGAACCTCAGAGAGACTGCTCTGCCCAAGGCCACTCAGCCGGCAAGTGGCAGAGCCGGACTTGAGCCCAGGCATCTGGCTCCTGTGTCAGTGTGCTTACCGCTGTGGCATTCTGCCTCTACCTTTGTAGATGTCAGCCTGCGGGTGATCATACATATTTGAGAGTGTCCATGGCAGCTTTGCTTGTAAGACAAACACAACCAGAAGGGAGATGTCAGTGCTCACTGACAGAA
>NW_006925896.1:6403-7470 GCF_000298275.1 Orycteropus afer afer | reverse complement strand
CTGGGAGCCTCTCCTCAAACTCCCCGGGGCTCAGCATCCCCTTTCTCTCCTCCTGCCCAACCCTGACCGTGTGTATGAGCTCAAAGCTTTGCTTCTCTCTGGCCTCAGTTTTCTCACCAGCAAAATGGGAATAATTACCACTCCCAAGTTTGTTCTAAAGGATGAAATGAAATACAAATTGGCAAGAAGGGAAAAATTTGATAGATAATTATAATTTTTTATTTATTGTAACCTTTTGCATCAGTCAGACCTGGCTTCAAATTCTAGTCCCACCACTGACTAGCTGTGGTCGAGGTGGTGAACCTCTCTGAGTCTCAATTTCATTATCTACAAAACAGGAATAAAATACATGACTCACAGGGTAGCCATGGAAATTCAATGAGCTGATTCAGGAAAGCATTTAATATGATCTCTGGTGCACAATTAAAAACAAAAATAAAACATCAGCTACAGTCGAGTCAACTCTGACTCACAGCGATGCTATCTGTGTCAGGAAAGACTGTGCTTCATAGAGTTTTTAGTGGCTGATTTTTCGGAAGTAGATATCCAGGTCTTTCTTCTGAGGTGCCTCTGCATGGACTCAAACCGCCAACCATTGTGTTAGCAACTGAGCACTTACCCATTTGTACCATCTAAGGATGTTGACACACAATACCCAACCTGTTGCCATCAAGTCGATCCTGACTCATAGCAACCCTATAGGACAGACAGTACACAGACCTAGACAGACCCTATTAGACAGTAGGTGCCTAAGGCATTTGACTGCTAACCAGAAGGGTGCTGGTTCAAACCCACCAGCCACTCCTCAGAAGGAAGACTGGGCAATCTACTTCTGTAGAGATACCACTTTGGAAACCCAAGGAGTGGTCACTTTGAGTTGGATTTGACTTGACGACAGTGAGTTTGGTTTGGTTTGGTATCCAAAGCTGTAATATTTGTGGGAGCAGACTGCCATAGCTTTCTCCCATGGAGCACTGGTAGGTTCTGACTGCTGATATTTTGGTTAGCAGCCAAGCACTTAACCACTGTGCCACCAGGGCTCCTGGCACATAATACATGCTCAATAA
>NW_006925896.1:4253-5723 GCF_000298275.1 Orycteropus afer afer | reverse complement strand
TTTCCAAAGTCCTCACCATTGGACCTTACCCTTAGGTTGTGTGCAATGGCTCCTGGGACATAGTTAGCACACAGCCTCAAGTGAGGACAGCACTTCCCAGTTCCTGTAGCAGCTCATCCGTTCTCCCACTACACAGCAAGGTGGGGACCGGGACCCCCATTGTGGTGGCCAGGGAGACACATAGCCCAGTTCTGCAAGAGACTCTGCTGCAGGGAGCATTGTGACTGACAGCCCATGGCGGCCCCTCTGGACCCACCATGTGCACAGGAAGGCCACGGTTGCCCCAAACCACTCCTACTCAATTCCTGAGCAAGACAGGACCCCAGTGCAGGCTGAGCTGGAGGCTTCATAGAACTGTGTTTTTGCCTAAGGCTCTTCTAACTGCATCTTCCTTCCTTCCCCCCTCCTTCCACAGTGGCCAGACCTGCATCTTGGTCTAGGAGCTCTGCCTACCTACCCCTCCTTCCTCTCCCTGGTCTCCTTCACAGACATTTCCCCTAGTAAATCTCTTACATGTCAAATCCTACCTTGACATCTGCTTATCAGAGGGCCTAAACTAACACATCCATTTTATAGATGGGGAGGTTGAGGCCTAGAGAGAAGACACCCAAAGTCACACAGCCAATTATGGCCAAAGCCAGGTCCAGAACTCAGATCTCTTCCTTCCATCACTTTGTCTCACTGCTTCACCCAGTTGATATAGGATCAAACGACAGGACAGCCTCACTCACAGGCAGTGAAGCTGATTCTGGTGGTATTTGACCCGGAAGATATTCTTAGCTTAACCTTCATTTTGAGAAATAGAGCCTAGAGGCTGGGGCAGGCTGAGAGGTCCCTACCCCCAGGGCTTCTCTAGCCCATTCTCCCAAGATGTCACTGCCCCCACCAGTGGGGGGCCTGCTGCCCATCAGGGGTCCTGTTGGGATCTGGGCTGGATCCTCTCTGGGGAGCCCAGAGCAGGGAGAGCCACTGGCTTTTAAAACAACACAACCTCATTAAACCCATGATGGAGAGGAGGGGAGGGGTGGGCGCTTGGGGCAGGGACGCCAGGCCCTAATGGCTTGTCAACGACTCTCTGTCGCCATTTCCCACTCCTGGGGAGGGTGGGTCAGAGGCTGGGGGCTCCATTGTGGGGGATGGCTGGGGGGTGGAAGAGCTCTGGGGAGCCTGATCTTGGACTTGGCTAGGAGGCCCATTGTGAGGGGGAGGTTCCATCCGATTAGCTGTGAGTTTTGTTATCAAGGCACACATTTCTGAATGGGTCCTTGTTAAGCCTATCACTGTCCTTTTACAGAGAGGGAAACTGAGGCTGAGAGGGGTGAAGGGTTCAAGGTCACAAACCAAACCAGTGCTAGAGTTTTCCCAGCACCCTTTTCCCCTTCCAGTGATGCCCCCAACTCCACACTCCTCCCAGCACCTGGTTTCTCCCCATCTCCCCCTCTTCCCCAACCCACCCAGACAAACTGCTCT
>NW_006925896.1:1394-3202 GCF_000298275.1 Orycteropus afer afer | reverse complement strand
GGACAAAGCAAGGTCATAAGTGCTGACGCTCTCAACACATTGAGTCCTGCCAGCAGCCTTATGAGGTAGACATTCCAATCTCCTTTTCACAGATGGGGAAGCTGAGGCAGAGAGAGGCTAAGTAACTTGCCCAAGGTCCCACAGCTAGTAAGGGGCAAATTTGGGATTTGAGCCCAGACCATCTGGTTCCATAGCCCTGGCTCTGAAATATGGATGTCGGAGAGGGGAGGCTGGGGTTCAAGGGCTGCAGCCGAGGTCCAGCCAGAGGCTAGGAAAGCCCAGAGCAGACAGCAGCACCAATAGCCACAGAGGTGAGAATGGAGGAGGGAGCGTTCCCAGGAAGGTCAGGGATCTACGGAGAATGGGAGGAGCTACTCCGGGCAGGGCACAGGGCTCATTAGCGGGAGGCCCAGCTGGCCGGCTGCTCCAGACCATGAACTTGGCAAAGGGCAGTCACCCAGGGGCAGGGGTGACCTGTCCAGGCAGAAGGAGCTCCCAAGGGGGCCCTGGCCTGATCAATGAGGTCAGCTGGGTCGATGAGAGCATAGCAGACCCTAGGGGCGAGACCCTGCCCCCTTCCCCAGACAGGGGGATAATAACAGCACTCACGCAGTGTCAGGCCATGTGCTAAGCACTTCCCATGACACAGATACTTATGAGGACGCAGCACTCAATTGAGTCCATTGCTTAGGTATCCCTCAACCCCACCCTACAAAGCTGGTCATATCATCCCCATTTTACAGATGAAGAAACTGTGACTCAGAGATGTTAGAGATGTTTGCCCAGGATCAGGCAATGATTCAAATGCAGACTCTTGACAACTGCATTGTCTGGGACCATCTCTCCCTGGCAGGTGCTGGCAGATGGTCTTCACCCCTCTGCTTGGCTTGTCTTCAGTTTGGTTTCATGATCGTGAATGGTGATGGAGGTGAGTGGGGGAAGAGCAAGAAAGCAGGACTGAGCTCCGCTGGACCCAGACCCAGTGAGGAAGCCAGAGCAGAGCGGCCAGGATAACTGCCCTACGTGCAGGCATACGCATCAGCTGCTTGCTCCCATCCTCATGACTACACTGATGAGGCTACCGTAGTATGACAAGGTCTCTGTCCCAGACTTCCCCCTTCAAGGCACTGAAATCTGCAGCCCCGTGTTGGTAGGGCTGGGGTACCAAGCACGGTGTAGACTGTTGTGTACTTGCTGTACGCCAAAGTGCTAGGTGCAAAGGATTCAATAGGAAGCCAAAGTAGGCAGTCTCTACTCGCATTGGGCTTATTACAGTCCAGCAGGGAGTCCAACATTCATCACCTAATTGTATACTACCTACAAGGTGACATTGCAACCGTGACCAGCAGCTTGGAGGTGCCATGGGACAACATGTGAGTGGGGAGAGGATTGACCTAGCAAAGCTGGTCAGGGAAGGCTTCCCCAGAGAAGTGGCAATTGAGCTAAGCTGTGAAGGATGAGTAGGTTAAGAGGAAATAGAAGGGGGTTCCACGTGGAGGGTACAGCCTGTGCAAAGGCCCTGTGGTGGGAGGGGACAAGGAAGATGCAAGGGCCTGGAAGAAGGCAGCTAAAAGGCAGGAACGCAAAGGAGCAATGGCTTGAGGAAGTGGCTGGAGAGGTGGGTAGACCCTGCCTTCTGGTTATTAATGGATGTTTGCAGCTGTTACTTCTCATTTTGAGTCATGCTGCATCAGTAGATGAAGGTCCAGAAAGTTTTACTCCATCCACATCATTAAGGTGGACTCTACTTTAAGGAGGAGCTCTGGTGGCATAGTGCCTAAGGCATTTGACTGCTAACCAGAAGGCTG
>NW_006925896.1:0-580 GCF_000298275.1 Orycteropus afer afer | reverse complement strand
AAAAAAAAATATTTTTGTTGTTGTTGGTTGAGAATATACACAGCAGTACATACACCAATTCAACAATTTCTACATGTGCAATTCAGTGAGTTGATTACATTCTTTGAGTATTGCAGCCATTATTACCCTCCTTTTCTGAATTTTTCCTCCTCCATTAACATAAACTCACTGCCCCCTGAGGTTCCTATCTAATCTTTCAAGTTGCTGTTATCAGTTGATCACATATTGATAGCTCTTAAAAGAGCACAAAACTCAAGATAGACATTCTTTACTAGGGAAGCCAAACTATTGTTGGGTTTTACAACTTCAAGGGATATTTTCAGTTTAAGGTTTACAGATTATTTTAGGGCAATAGTTTTGGGGATTTATCTAGCTTCAATGGCTCTAGGAAGTCTGGATTCTGCAAGAGTTTGGAATTCTGTTCTGCATTTTCCCCCTTTTAATCAGGATTCTTCTAAGGAATCTTTGGTCAAAACGTTGAGTAATAAGGAGCTACTCCACACTTTCCTTTCCCCACACTTATTCAATCTATATGCTGAGCAAATAATCCAAGAAGCTGGACTATATGAAGAAAAACATG
>NW_006925895.1:4636-9624 GCF_000298275.1 Orycteropus afer afer | reverse complement strand
AATAAATAAATAAAATTGGTCCTAAAAAAAAAGAAGCCAAGCATGAAGCTGTGTTTTTTTTTCTCAGAGATTTCATAGCAAATGGTCCAGGACCCATACATATATATAAAGAGTACAAACCAAACCAAACCAAACCCTCTGCTATTGAGTCGATTCTGACTCTTAGCAACCTTTTCAGATTTCTGAAACAGTAAATCTTTATGGAAGTAGATTGGCTTGTCTTCTTTCTGTTGAGTGGCTGATGAGTATAAAAAATACAGACTCCTATAATTTCTAAAATCCAATTGTTTAAAAATTTCTCTAAGTAATTTTAATTACTGGAGAGTATAGGCCTCTTTCTGATAGAAGCAGCAAGCCTCTATATGGACTTAAGAATCAGCATAGCTCTGTCGTGAAAGAAAGGAAGTGAACTCTGGGGGCTGTTGGTGATGAAATTTAGGTTATGGAATACCTAGGTATTATTTCTACCCCAGTAGCAAAGCTCCTAAAACTCAACAAATCCATTTCCTTAATAGTAGCATCACTGACTTCATCTAATTATCCAGTTTGATACATTGTTACATAAAGTAATTTAGAATCCTTGGGATTATAAATGTTATGATTGAAAAGGCTCTTAGGTGTTCTCTCAGCCAGAACTTTTACATGTAAAATAAGAAAATTGAGATCCAGAGATGTTCTGTCTTCCCTAAAGCCACACAGAACCAATGACTCGACTATCAGAAATTTTCTCTTTGCACTGATAAAAAGAGTTGCCATTAAGTTGATTTTGACTCATGGCAACCTTGAGTGTATTGGAGTAGAAGTGTGCTCTATGAGGTTTTCAGTGGATTGTTTTTTAAAAGTAAATTCCTTCTACTTCCAACACAACCCTGGATAGAACCAGACTTCCAACCTTTCAGTTACCAGCTGAGTGCAGTGATACCTGAAGGAGCTCTGGTAGTATAGTAGTTAAGATATTAGACTACTAACAAAAAGGTCAGTGGTTCAAACCCACCAGCTGCTCAGAAGAAGAAAGATGAGGCAATCTACTTCTGTAAAGATTCACAGCCTTGGAAACTAGCTTGGAATGATTTTTTCCTTTTATTCTCTATATTCATAGCTTACATAGAATTTTCCAATTTATTTTCTAAGCTATTTATATTTTAGTCGTTATTATATTATAGGAACATGTGTTTATACTTGTGCAAATCCTTATTTATTTGTAGGATTATTGCTACAGTTTGTAGCATGTTTTATCAAGGCAGAAAAACAAGCTTGCCCATATGACTCTACTTGAGCTCCTCAAAACTGGTAATATGACTTTAGAAATAAGCAATTCAGTCTGTATATAATCATATCTGTTTCATAACTTGGGGAATTATTTTGAAGTTTAAAACTCCCTTTTGAATAGTGATGTTGTCTAGGCAAATGAAGATTAAATTGTAGCATTAAAAATTGTAAGTGGTTTCAAGTCCTTGGAGGCTGAGCTATGGACTGCCAGTTGCAGATAGTTATGGCTATCTTTTTTATATACCCTGAAGACTTTAATGGAAATGTAATGATTTGAAGAATATTAAAGCACTTTTGTTATTTTACAATAAGCCCATCTATGCCACTTACTTACCCTATTTCTATCCCCATTGGCCTTCTTTCATTAAGATGATAAACAAACAAATGTGTCATATTTATGCTGGATATTGTATAATATTTCTCAAATGCTTAGCTGTTTCTATTTCTTCAACACAAACTCCATCAACAGTACATTTTAAAGATTGTAAGCACATTCATAAGAGGATATATTGTTCAATTTTGGCAGAGAGCTTCTATATAGAGCAAGGCATTATCTGTAAGTGTTATAGTTGAGCTCAGTAGATATATTCTATCCCATCAATCTTGGCACTACTCTGAAGAATGAAAATAATGGGTACACCCTTCATCTGGTAAGCCTCTGATTTGTGTGGGATCAGGTAGGAAAGGATTTAGATGTAGTTTCTTTAAGCTCTTTTCTTACCTAGGCTAACTTCCAAATGACCTAGATATTTTAGAGGTATGGTTATATAGTTTATGTTCCTATAGATATTTCAACAGAGCCAGCTTTTTATGTCTCACGTAGACATAATGAGAATGTAATTCTAAGTTTTTATTTTTTTTAAATAACCAATTGTTTTTGTTGCTCTTAACTCTCTCTACCTCAATAGTGTGTGCTGCCACATTGAATGATAATTACATTACAAGCCCCAAATTGTAATTCCAAATGAATGTGAACTTCAGTGCTCATACTATTCCACTCAGAGAGAAACTGTGAAAGAAAGCAATCTAGAAATGATCTGTGATCAGTGCCTTGTTTTCAATAAAGTTAGTGGAAATGTGTTAGAGTATTTTATCTGAAATCATCATTTCTCTTTTTGATTACTAATAAGCTTTTGATTACTAGTCTTCCATAAATTAAAGAAAAAAAAAACCCTAAAATAAAGAAAAAAATTACATCTCATCTTTTTTACCATCCTTCATGGTTTTCATCATGTCCTCAAGCATTGCTTCTATGTAGATGATACTCACGTCAATAATTTCAGCTATGATTTCTTCCTCAAGCTTCTACTGAGCTAGATATTTCAAAATCCCTACTCCACTTGTATCAAGTCCAGTGTTCTCTACCCAACCAATATCTTTCATTTGAAAACCTGATTCTGTCAATAGTATTACTATTTTCCATGTCATGTAAGATTAAAATTTAGAATTTTATTTTACTTTTCCTCTTCTTTTCAAGAAAACTTTATTCACTGTGATATCTTAGTGATTTTCAAGGTCTATTAGAGCTACTTTTATATCTCCCATTTATTCTTCTTAAGTATTTCCATCATTATAGTAATCCCATTTCCCCTTCCAAATGGTTGTATATAGCACCCTTGTATCAGATAAAACTTTCAGTAGCAGAGCTATTAGGTAATAAATGAATGTTAGGGAGCACTCATTGACAAAGAAATTAAGTCCTAGTATTTTTGCAAATACTTATTGGCATGTCCTTGTTGTTGTTGTTGTTGTTGTTGTTATGTGCCCCTGAGTCACACCTGGTTCATAGTGACATGTCCTTGGGTTTCTGAGGTGGCATCACTAGGGAAGTTTATTGGGCAATCTACTTCCATAGTGATACCACCTTGGAAACCATGTCCTTAGTTTCCCAAAATGGCCATACACGTATGCTATGCTCAAGGACTGCTTACAATACAATGAGCTCACCAGCCCTTTACATCCTAGCTTTGTTTCTGACTTCCTTTAGAGTTTAACATCCAGCACAGAATCTCTATCATCTATCATGTATCTATCTATCTGCTGCCCATCACCTGTCTATTTTCTTTCTATATTTCCCAACTTTATTGAGATATAATTGAAGTACAATGAACTACACATATTTAAAGTGTATGATTTAATCAATTTTAACATATATATGTACAAAAAGAGAGAGATTGAAGTTTTCAGGGATTTCATTTCACTTGGATCCACAATCAACACCCAGGGAAGCAGGAGATGTCGTACTGTACTAGGAAAATCTGCTGCAAAAGACCTCTTTAAAGTGTTGAAGACCAAAGATATCACTTTGAAGACTAAAGTGCATCTAACTCAAGCCACAATGGAAGCTGGACAATGAGTAAGGATGACTGAAGATGAGTTGATGCCTTTGAATTGTGGGGTTGACGAAAAATACTGAAAATATCATGGACTGCCAAAGGAATCAACAAATATTTCCTGGAAGAAGTACAGCTAGCATGCTCCTTGGAAGTGAGAATGTGATTTCATCTCACCTACTTTGGTCCATTTGTCAGAAGGAACCATTCCCTGGAGAAGGATATCATGCTTGGTAAAGTAGAGGGTCAGTGAATCCTACATGCAGGGTCCAAGCCTGCCCAAAAGCTGGAGACCTTCCTCAAAGTTACTTCTTATATACTGGAAGTAGCCCACATCCTTAAAGCAGCTACTCAACTGCTCCAGTAGATTCCACCATGGAGTTAATTACCAATATCACCATGGGGAATAACTACATCCAGCTGCCAAGCCAATCAAGCAGGCCCAGCCTAGTTGACATGCAACCTTAACCACCACAAGTCTTACAGACAGTGTATAATAAGTTAGTTTTTCATCTCTATCATAGATTACATATATACTTTTAACTGGGTGTTTAGAACATTACCATTTCATATAATATTTGATATATTTGGGTTTAGTTCTACTAGTTACTTATTTTCTGTTTGTCCCCTCTGTCTTTGTTTCCATTTTCCCAATTTACTGACTAATTTTAAACCGTTTATTTATGTATCTATCTATCTATTTATTTATTTAGGAATTCCATTCAAATTCCTCTATTGACTCTTGTAAAATGTCCTGGTGGATCAATGGTTAAATACTCAGCTATTAACTAAAGAATTGGTGGTTTAAACCAACCTACCAGATTTGCAGGAGAAAGAATTGATGGTCCCCTTACAAAAAAATTACAGCCAAAAAAAAAAAAAAAACCTGTGAGTCAATTCTACTCTATCACAAGAGATCTCTATGAGGTGATTTTGACTTGATGGCACCTCGCGATAACAACATTGGCTTTTATGCTATTTTTGGTCACACTATTTTGGTTGTTTATCAGTTTGTGTTTAATGGGTCTGGTATGGATTATCAAAGTGAATCTACACTTTCATAGCCTACTAGAAATAAAATGTAAAACCTCGGAATTAATACCTAAAACCCTGATTAGCTTTTATGTTACAGTTATATGTAATATATCTACTTATGTTGGACATCTCACTAGACTATATTTGCTTTAGACATTTACATATGCTTTTTAAACTTATGTAAAGGTGTGTTTAATATATATATTATTGTGATTTGGGTGAAGATTTACAGATCAAATTCACTTTCCATACAGCAGTTCACATACACATTGTCTTATGACATTGACCACAACTTACCACAATGCAACAGCTCCCCTCCCACTTTCTCCCCATAGTTACCTCTTCCCAGTG
>NW_006925895.1:2174-2831 GCF_000298275.1 Orycteropus afer afer | reverse complement strand
TCTGCTGTTGGTGCATTTTGAGTTATGCTTGATAGTCTATTTATGCCATATATTAGGCCCCTAAATTTGCCCCTAGATTTTCCTTGAGGAACTGTATAGTTTTAGGATTCACACTTAAGTCATTGATCCATCTGGAGTTTGTTTTGGTGTATGGTGTGAGGTACAGATCTTATTTCATTTTTCTGCAAATGGATCTCCAGTTTTTCCAGCACCATTTATTAAGCAAACATCATCTTTCCCATTTGATGGATTTTGGCCCTTTTTCAAAGATCAGCTGACTATTGGTTGATGGATCTATTTCTGGGTTCTCAATTCTATTCCATTGTTCTATGTATCTGTCATGAAACCAGTACCAGGCAGTTTTGACTACTGTGGCTGTATAGTAGGTTTTGAGATCGGTAGTGTGAGACCTCCTACTTTGTTTTTCTTCTTTACTAGTGCTTTGCTTCTCTGAGGTCTCTTTCCTTTCCATATAAAGTTAGTGATTGGTTTTTCCATATCCCTTAAGGACGTTGATGAGCTCTGGATTGGAATTGCATTAAATGTATAGATTGCTTTAGGAAGAATTGACGTTTTCACAATGTTCAATCTTCCTATCCACAAGCATGGTATGTTCTTCCATTTATGTCGATCTCTTATGGTTTCTTGAAGTATTTT
>NW_006925895.1:0-1618 GCF_000298275.1 Orycteropus afer afer | reverse complement strand
TAATGTTGAACCATCCCTGACTACCTGATATGAACCCCACTTGGTCATAATGAATGATTTTCTTGATATGTTGTTGAAGTCTATTGGCTAGGATTTTGTTGAAGATTTTTGTGTCTATATTCATGAGGGATATTGGTCTGTAGTTTTCCTTTAGAGTGATGTCTATGCCTGGTTTTGGTATCAAGATTATGCTTGCTTCATAAAATGAATTAGGGAGGATTCCATCCTTTTCTATGTTTTGGAATACTTTGAGTAGGATTGGTGTCAGTTCTTCTCTAAATGTTTGGTTGAATTCTCGATTGAAATCATCTGAGCCAGAATTTTTCTTAGTTGGTAATTTTTTGATTACCTGTTCAATATCCTCTTTTGTGATGGAGCTGTGCAACTTTTTTACATTAGTCTGTGTTAGTTTAGGTAAGTGGTATGTTTCTAGAACTCTGTCCATTTCTTCCAGATTTTCAAATTTGTTGGAATATAGTTCTTTATAGTATCCTGATATTATCCATTTTATTTCAGTTGGTTCTGTTGTGATGTCACCCCTATTGTTTCTTATTCATGTTATTTGTGTTGTCTTCCTCTTTTCCTTTGTTAAATTTGCCAGTGATTTGTGAATTTTATTGATCTTTTCAAAAAACCAACTTCTGGTCTTGTTGATTTTTCTGTTACCTTTCTCTTTTCTGTTTCATTGATTTCTGCTCAAATCCTGATTATTTCCTTTCTTCTGGTGACTGCAGGCTTTTCTGGCTGCTCTTTTTCTAATTGTTGGAAATGTTTGTTTAAAGAGTTGATTTTAGCTCTTTCTTCTTTTTTGATGTGTGCATTGATTGCTATAAATTGGCCTTTGATCACCGCTTTTGGTATGTCTCAAAGATTTTGGGATGTTGTGTTTTCATTCTCATTTGATTCAATGAATTTTCAAATTTCAATTTTGATTTCTTCTCTTTCCCAGTCTTTTTTCAAGGAGGGTGTTGTTCAGTTTCCATGTGTTTACTTTTTTTCTGTTGATCTTCCTATTGTTGATTTTTAATTTGATAGCATTATGATCTGAGAAGATGCTTTGCAGTATTTCAATGTTTTTGAATTTATTAAGGCTTGCTTTATGGCCTAACGTATGGCCTATCATAGAAAAAGTTCCATGTGCACTGGAGAAGAATGTATATTGTGCTCTGTTGGGTGAAGTGCTCTGTAGTTGTCTATAAGGCCAAGTTGGTAGATTGTGTTATATATCTCTTCTGCATCTTTGTTGAGTTTCTTTCCAGTTGTTTTATCTTTCAATGAAAGTTGTGTATTAAAGCCTCCCACTATGACTGTGGAGTCATCTATTTGGCTCTTCAAATCTTTTAAGGTCTGATTTATGTATTTTCAGACTCTTTCATTGGGTCCACAGATATTTGTTATGCTTATATCTTCATGTTCAATTGATCCTTTAATCATTATATAATATCCTTCCTTGTCTTGTATGCTGGTTTTTGTCTTATTGTCAATTTGATCAGAATTTAATATTGCTACTCCTGCTCTCTTACAGTTGCCATTTGTTTGATATATATTTTTCCAACCTTCGATTTTCAGTCTATTTTTGTCTTTATCTCTAAGGTGTGTCTCTTGTAGGCAGCATATT
>NW_006925894.1:2661-9766 GCF_000298275.1 Orycteropus afer afer | reverse complement strand
TGTTAATTGGTTTCCCTTTTCTTTGTTGAAGAGGGTCTGTGCAATCCTTCTGCCTAGTCCTCCATCTTGCCGGAACCCCCCATGTTTTCCTTTTGAATTGTGGTTTTCTTGAAGAGTCTAGACTGCTTTGTTAATGACTAAGTGAATTCTTACCCAAGGCTTACCTCAGAGCCATCTTACTCTGTTAACCATCTTTTTTTCAGTTGCAATAATGTGCTATTTTAATCTAGTAACCAAAGTTCTTATCATTCAGAAAAGTTCAGGGAGTTTCACCTTTCTAATTAGTTGGGAATTCTGTCAGAGAATAGAAGAGACTATTCCATCAGATGATTATGGCCTGCCTGGGAGCAAAGAGTATGTGTCAAATTATCTGAATTTTTAGCACCTAGCAGAGTGCTTCAATAGTTAGTAGCCAGTTACTTAACACTATTGAATAAAGAGTAACTTCAAATCCCAAATTTTATATCAGCCTTGTCAAAATTATCATAATAAACTAGCACATTGTAACCATGTTCTTCTGGGTTGTAAAATTTAAGAGGGAATTAAAAACTTGGTTATTTTCAATAAAATTGCATGTTATGGTTGCAGTGATGTCCACTTATGTCTGGATGCAAGATAAGAACAAAGAAAATTGAAAATGAGTTTTTTAGTATAGTGACATTACTAGATAATTTTCCTTCCTTTTGCTCTTTTTTTAAAAAATATTTTTAAGGGTTATATGAAATAAATTCAAGACTGGAGGAATAGCACTTAGATGAAAATCATAATTAACAAAGATGATTAAAGATTACAAATAAAACAAGTTAAACATGAAGTGACCTGTGGCTTGCAGAATTTGAGAAGAACCCAATTTGAGGAGGTTGATTTATGAAGGATGGTGACGATCTCCATCAAGGACCAGACAGGAGGCAACATGCTTAAGTTGTAGCATGAGGGATTTAGATAAGAGAAAAGGAAAATTTTTAGACAGTGAGGTTTGATGTATGCTGGAATGTGTAACTGGGGGAGCTTGTGGAATTTCCTTTTTTCTAGATGTCTTTTAAAAATAGGACAGCACTCATCTGCCTGAAGGATGGACTTGATTTGACCTCTCAGAGTGTCTTCTGAGGTCAGAAGGTACACTACACCTTAGAGAAGATTTTGAATGATCATGGGTTGCTTGAATAATGAAAGTAGTGTGAATAATTTTCATATTTAATTAGATATGTCTTTGTGGTACATCTTATAGTTATTATATTTCTTCTTTCTTCCAGTTCAATGTTTTCATTTTTAAGCCTGGAGATTAGGATTTAAGTGATAATATTATAGGGAGGAAGTAGCAACTCCTTTATCTTATGTTGGAGCATTATTTTTATAGTTACAGAGGTAAGGATAAAAAGATAATTTGAATACCTTTGATTTTGATTTCACTTCCTCTTCTAAATAAAAGAAATCCCCAAATATTACCCTTTTTTTTTTGGGCTGAATCATTTTATTGTAAATTTAAAAAACTAACATCGTTAAACATTTGCCACAGTGTTTTTGGCATAACTGCTGTTCCAAACTGGAAGAAGTGCTCTGTATTTAAGTTCCTTTCAGGAAGTTTACCTTCAGAAGTCCTGTGAGGCCAAACTTTGGATTGCCGGAAATTGTAATGTCCTTTATTGTCTGAATACCCAGACAACACTCAATGAAGCATCCTACTCTGTAGACAGTGGTAAGGATAAAAATCTTTAACTGTTTGTTCTTTTTAATGTTTTTTGATTTCTGTAGTTAGTCTTCTAAACCTCAGAAATAAGGTTCGATGTAATTAAGAGCATCTGTGTTCCCTGGATTCAACTTACAACTGGCGATTTTCTGTTATAGGTGATATTCATCTTTTTTCCTTCCTAAAATTCAAAATGGACTGCAGGCCAAAAGGGATGTAAGTTTTAGAACTCCTGATCTACTTCAGGCAAACTTGATTTGGTTCAAACTCTGTTTTAGTTGACCTGAGAACATTTAGAGGTTAAAGGCAGTGAATAATTATAGTAATATCCCACCCTCTTAATATTTGTTAAAGTGCTTATTTATCTAATATCTCATTTTATCTTAATAAATACCTCATGAATGTCATGATTTTATAGATTAGAAAACTGTCTCAGTAAGGACAAGTAAATTGCCCAAGATCAAAAACTACAAAATACAGAGTTGGAACTCTTCTGATTTCAAAACCTGTGTCCTTTCCACTACACCATGCTATGTGGTCTGTGAGAAGCTGAGATTTCCTGGTGTTTTATTATTTTTCACCATTAAGAGCTCTTTACCTCTGATTCATTCTGAATAAACATCATAGTAGAGACCATGATACTGAAGTTACTATCACCAAATGGAAAGAAATGGTGGCCTTCTCACGGAATGAAGTACAAGCTTTTAAAAAAATCTTATTCCATTAATAAGTGATATAAATTTCTAGTAAGACACTTCATATGGGGGTTATTAGTATTTATGATAAGTAACACTCATCTGATTCTTGCTGTTGTTGTTAGGTATTTTTGTGTCAATTTCAAGTCATACTGACCCCATATGACTAAGTAGAACTGCCCCATAGGGTTTTCTTCTTTATAACATAGTATAGTATAGTATGGGAGCAGATTTCCAGCTCTTAATAACCACTTATTGTTATGCAGTATTTGTTTTTATTTCAAAACCTGCTTTAACTATTGCATCAGTCTTTGACTGAACAGCAACCATAACTCCCATATCACTGGCATTCTGTCTTGGTTATCTTTGGGGTACAGTGCCTTATTTCCCTCCCTAACAGTTGAGATGTTTTTTTTTTAATAGTGACTCAGAGGAAGCATTCTAGCTGAGTCCTCACATGGTCTTGTTTACAGCTCCGGAGTGCACATAATAGATAAGCTACTGACTTCCACAAGACCCTTGCACTTCCTGGGTGTGTGGGTGTGTGTGTTTGTGCCTATGAATTAAGGTTGTGCAATCTCCCTGCTAGCTGCATCAGGTTGCAAAGTCATTTCATGTCTCTTAAATATTCCTGTAAGGAGCCTCATTTCATAAACTAAAATCCAGTGTATTTCATGAGAGGTGTGCTGGTAACAAATAATTAACACTCAATAGCCCATGAGTTTATAACAAGGTCAAATATAATATTGGGGCAAGGAATAGAGAAATTTTCTTAAGGAAATATTGTGAAATAAGGCTACAAATGGCCATAGATGAATACTGTTTCATCTGTAGGAAATTTTTTCCTTGGTTGTAATTATAACTATCACTGAAGAGGGCCTAATATGTGGCAAGAACTTTGTTAGGTCAACATCACTGTCTGATTCTAATGGTAGGCTAAAAAGTAAATATGAATATCCCACTTTTACAGAAGAAAAACGACCAGAGAATTCAAATAACATACGTCCATCTACTGCTGGCAAACCCTTGAGTAATGAATGGGCCTGTTTGACTATGAATACCAGGTAGGTTCTTTCCACTACTTCCCGACTTTGGTGTCTTTTGTGATGTGATGTTGTATGAAATTTAGTTGTTTTTTACATAAGGTATAGTGGCATTCATTAGGAGGTCAGTTCTTTGATTTTTTAGAGGGTTCAGGCCAAAGATGTTTGGAAGGTAAAGATAGTCAGCTGAGAATAGCTCCATCAAACCCTTGAATGTTCCAGGGAAAATAGATCCAAGATAGAAATTTCACAGAGATTTGACAGCATTCTTACTTGGATATGGAGAATATGTACATGACTGTGTATATATATCAGGGAGCTCTGGTGGCGTAGTGCCTAAGGCATTTGACTGCTAACCAGAAGGCTGTCAGTTCAAACTCACCAGCCATTCCTCGGAGGAAGACCAGGCAATCTAATTCTGTAGAGATATCACCTCAGAAACCCAAGGAGGGGTCGCTATAAGTTGGAACAACTTGCTGGCAGGTTTTTTTTTTTTTTTTTACTGTATATAATCTGTCTGGGGCACAGGACTGAAGTGATTAAAACCTGATATGAATAAGGGTTAAACATTAAGAATTCAGAAGCAGATTTTCTTCAACCAACTCTGCATAGCAATCAATACTACCCAGCTTTTATCATTTTAAGGTAATGCTTGCTACATTTAAGTTCTCTTTGTAACTCTTAGGAGCTCTGGTGGCATAGTGCCTGCTGTATAGTAAATTACCTGGTATGGCTTTTCCAGCCATGAATCTTTGTAAACTCCATGATGGAATTTGCCATAAACAACTGAGGAGCTCCTGATAATTAAAGTTATTCACCTGGGGTATTTCTGTTGAGAGTGGCACAAAGCAATGTTGGGAAGTTTACCCTCTCAGGTGCTTAGAATGCTGATGTTGGGATTGGTTAATTTGGCCACTCTGCCACGCTCAAAAGGAGCCCTTTTATAGGCAGAAGAAGTCTCTCTGACTACTGGCTGAGAAAGATGTGTTGCTGAGAGAAACACACTCCTGAGAGACACGCACTGCTGAGAAAGAGACATTGAGAGACATGCACTGCTCAGAGAGAGACTGAGAGAGACTATGGGCTGAGAGACTGTGGGTTGAGAGAGATTGAGCATTTTTCCTGAACTTGAATTGTAGCCTGGTGCTTCCCTAATAAACCCCATAATCTGTGAGTTCTGTGTGGCCACTGCAGGGAATTATCAAACCCAGCAGACAGGTGGTGGGTGCTGCGGGAGGAGTGGTTGGTGTCAGGGTTGATGAAAGGGCTAGATGGAGGCAGCATGTTTGTTTGGCCTCACAGGAATAGGCCTTGGGCTTCTGATGGTGATTCTGTCTTCCTCTCGTAGGGTTAGAGGAGGTCATAAGATATGGCCTCCCTGCGCCTTTGGCAATTGCTTGCTAACCAGAAGGCTGGTGGTTCAAACCCACCAGTCACTTCTCAGAAGGAAGATGGGATAATCTACTTCCATAGTGATATCACCTCAGAAACCCAAGGAGGGGTCACTATGAGTAGCTCTTTGTTTTAAAATCATTGTAATTATTTCCCTTTTTTCTCCCTTCACAGCTGCTATTGATGCTGCTGAATTATGATATATGCCATGCACCACTGTTGCAGTGGATAGCTTTGTTTTTGCAAAATGCATAGAATGGAGTTTGTGGGTATATAGACTGCAGGCACTGGAAGATCTCAGTGAATGTGCGAGAATGACCACAAGGCACCAGATGTGGGTGTATGTATCCGTTTGCATCATTACTAAGAGATTTCAGTTCCAAAAAATATCCGGAAGGGTTTAGTGTTAGAGAAGTGGAGAAGAAGAGTGAGTGGAATAAAATTTTTGAGTTTTTAAATGGTTTATTTGGAAGTTCATATATCTTCCAATTCCTTTTCTTTGGAAACAGGATTTCCTAAGGGGCAATTGAGAAGAAATTTTCTAAACAGTTTCCACAGGCATTAGAAAGTTGATTTTAAATTTATTTAGTATGTTAACAGGAAGACATTTTATTGCAAAGAAAATTAAAGCTGAAAGTTTAAATGTGAGTCATTAAAAGAGCAATTAAGATGTTGTGGGCCTAGAAATAGATTTGTTTCAGGGAGAACTGCTGTCTGTATTTGCAAGTTAAATTGTGTTGATGCAGTTCTGTGTGGTGTTCTACTCCTTAAATAGGTCATGTAGCTTCATTGATGGAGGGTAGACAAAGCCCCTTTTCACTCTTTTTAGACAGCACAGGACATTAATGAGAGTATTTAGTTTCATAGTAAAACTACTTTGGTTAAAATCCAAGCTCTGACTCTATTAAATTTTGTGATCTGGGACAAGTTAGTTAACCTCTCTGTGTCTCAGTTTTTTATCTATAAAATGGGAATGATGATAATATTACCTATTTTATGGGGTTATCATGAGAATTAAAATCTTTTAAGAACCTGACACATCGTAAAAGAACAATACATCGTATTATTTTACTTTATATATGATATTATATAAAACTGTACATAGTTCTATGTATTTAATATGTTAAATTATTGTTAATTATTGTAACTATCAACATAATCAGGGAACAGAATAATTTAACATCCAAAAAAATTCCATTATATTGCCTCTTTGTAGCTAGATCTTCCCTCGTACTCCTACTCTAAACCCTGGCTACCACTGATGTGTTCTCTACCCTTGTAGTTTTGTCTTTTTCAAAATGCTGTATAAATGGAATAATTTCACTGAGTGTAATGCCTTTGTGGTACAACCTCACTTGCATAAGATCTTATCAGAAGACCTTCTTTCTAAGAAAGAAAAGGGATTAGATGAGATTTTCATGATCGCTGTTGTACAATTGTCATGAGGTGCTGTCGAGTCAGCTACAACTCATAGTGACCCCTACATACAACAGAACAAAACAGTCTGGTCCATGCCAGCCTCACAATCCTTGCTATACCTGAGCCCAGCATTGCCGCCACTGTATCAACATCTCATTGAGGGCCTTCCCCTTTTTCACTTACCCTCTACTTTACCAAGCATGATATCCATCTCTAGGGAATGGTCCCTTCTGACAACATGACCAAAGTAGGCGAGATGAAGTCTGGCCATTCTTGCTTCCAAGGAGCATTCCAGCTGCTCTTCTCCAGGATATATCTGTTTGTTCTTCTGGAAACCCATGGTACTTTCAGTATTCTTCACCAACACCACAACTCAAAAGCATCCACTCTTCTTCGGTCATCCTTATTCATTGTCCAGCTCTCACATGCATATTAGGTGATTGAAAACACCATGGCTTGAGTTAAGTGCACTTTCTTCAAAGAGATATCTTTGCTCTTCAGCTCTTTAAAGAGGTCTTTTGCAACCGATTTGCCCAGTGCAAATCTCTTCCAGTCAGTTGGCCAGTGATTTCTTATTTATTTATTTATTTATTAAATTGTGATTTGGGTGAAGGGTTACAGAGAAAATTCACTTTCCATACAGCAGTTCACGTATACTTTGTCTCATGTCATTGACCACAGTTTACCACAATGCAAAATCTCCCCTTCCACTTCCTCCCCATAGTTACCTCTTCCCAGTGTCCATCCCTCCATACACTCCTGCCCCCTGAGCTGTCTCCTTGTGCATAAGCAGCCCTTCTTTCTCCCATGATTGTTCTCTCCAAGGAGTGTATCTACTTGAGGTAAATGTTCAACGCATATGCCTGTAT
>NW_006925894.1:0-521 GCF_000298275.1 Orycteropus afer afer | reverse complement strand
TGTCTCTCAATCCTTTGAAGATACCTAAAGATAATTCTTTCAAATTCCTTATCAGAGTGTTCCAATGCTGCTTCTTCCTCAGGGATGTGTTCTGGGTCTGTATCATGCTTCCTTGTTTCTACTACTTTATCTTGCTTTTTTGTGTGGACTGTGATGGTCTGTTGTTTCTGAGGCATTGTGGCATTGTATTTAGATCTCTGTTAACTGTTTGTGAAGAGCAGCCAAGGGTGATTCAGGCTCTTCCTGGTGGTTTTTTATCATTGGCCCGCTGGTGGAGAAGGATGTAGTGGCTCTCAGTCAGTAAGCGAAGTTGCAGGAGGTGTGGGTGTAGTTGTGTCTTATGGGGACTGTTGTTGTCTCCCACTCAGTTAGACATAAATTACAATTGAATAATCATCAAAAAACTAAAAGCTCATGGACGAAAAACACACCATGTAATCACACAGGAACAGTAACCAAAAAAAGAAGAAAGGGGGAAAAAAAAGAAGAAAAAATAAGAAAACCTGCAATATCTGGGGATA
>NW_006925893.1:8809-10055 GCF_000298275.1 Orycteropus afer afer | reverse complement strand
CTAATCCTGTCTTCTGCTGTGTCTCATCTATTGTTAACCAATTTACTGACATTTTTAAATTCCAATTAGTGTATTTTTCAGTTTTAGAATTTCAATTGATTTTATATATATATATATATAAATTACAACTCTAATGAGTTTCTCAATCTTCTTTTTCTATTTTCTCAAAGATGTTAACCATTATTTGAAAGACATGATCAGTTAATACCAATATCTGAATCACCTATGGGTATATTTCCATTGTCTGTTTTTGTTCTCTTCATTTTCAGCCATGTACTCCTCTTCTGATGTGCTTATTAATTTTGTATGGAATGACAGGTGCTGTATATTAAAAAGTTATAAAGACTACATAAGATATCTTCTTCCAAAGACAATTTATTCTTTTCTCTGCCAGGTATGTAAAATGGGGTATTTAAAATTGGGTTACTTCAACCCATTTAAGAACAGAGATAAGGAAATGATTGTTGTTGCTGTTGTTGTTATGTGCCCTCAAGTCGGACCTGACTCATAGCAACCCCTCCCTGTTTCTGAGGTGATATCACTATAGAAGTAGAATGCCCAATCTTCTTTCAGAGGAGTGGCTGGTGGGTTTGAACCTCCAGTCTTCTGGTTAGCAGTCAAGTGCCTTAGGCTACACTGACAGATTTCATTTTTGAGAGGGTTCTAACTACCTCTAATTCACGTGCTCCTTGAATGCAATCCTACAGCTTTTCACTGAGGGGCTGGGATGTTCACTAGAATCTCTTTCCCCTGGTAAGTTTTGAAAATTAATCCTTGCCTCCTCAGCTTGACAAGATTTAATGGGTACGGTTTTTTTAGTATTATTATTTAAGCAAACTTACTTACATCTCATACTATCATAAATTATGTAAGTCATAGAAAAGAAAAACACATTTCTATTAAGCAACTTTTCAAGTATTTCTCATTTATCTATGTCAGGAGTTGCAAACCACGGCCTACAGATCAAATCTGTCCATGGCCTGTTTTTGTCAATAACGTTTTACTGGAAAATAACCATGCTCATTTACTGATGCATTGCTAATGGCTGCCTTCACACTGCAATGGAACCGTTGAATAGTTCCAACAGAGTCCATCTGGCTGACAAAGCCTAAAATATTTATTATCTTGTCTTTTCCAGAAAATCTTTACTGACTCTGATCTATGTTGGGTTAGGCTGGGTTTTCTAGAGAAGCAAAACCAGTAAAGCTTAGAGAGAGAGAAAAAAAAATTATCTTAGGAAAATGGC
>NW_006925893.1:4614-7474 GCF_000298275.1 Orycteropus afer afer | reverse complement strand
AAGACAGGCATATGACTTGAACATGTACCTGAGGTAGATACACTCCTTGGAGAGAATGATCATGGGAGAAAGAAGGGCTGTTTATACACAGAAGACAGTTCAGGGGGCAGGAGTGCATGGAGGGATGGACACGGGGAAGAGGTAATTATCAGGAGGAAGTGGGAGGAGAGCTGTTGCATTGTGGTAAATTGTAGTCAATGTCATGAGACAAAGTGTGTGTGAACAGCAATATCGAAAGTGAATTTGCTCTGTAAACTCTCACCCAAATCACAATTAAAAAAAAGAGGGTACTGGATTGAGACTGTTGGGAAAATGTACTCTCTCCAAGGGTAAATCAGGTTTTCAGAAAACAGTAAGATCATAGTACAATTGTGGGATGCCATAAATTCAGGAGCCAATAAATTAGATCAACAGAGATAAAGGGTACCTAGATATCATTGCCTATGAGAAAGGTTTCAACAAGGAGAGATGACAGGGAGAATAAACAGCTGGCAAAGGAATCCTAAGAGGCACATTATCTCTGAGTGTCAATTTGTATGCTTAACTACATTTTAGAATTCCAGAGGTACCCCAACCCAATGCTTCTAATTTTTAAAGTGACTAAGTTTACCCCGGGAGCTCTGGTAGCATAGTGCCTAAGGCATTTGACTGCTAACCAGAAGGCTGGCGGTTCAAACCCACTGGCCACTTCTCGGAAGGAAGGTGGGGCAATCTACTTCCATAGTGATACTGCCTCGGAAACCTAAGGAGGGGTCGCTGTGAGTCGAGTCCGGCTCAACGGCACATAACAACAACAACAACAAATTTACCCCAATTTCTGTACATCTCCCCAAAGAATCAAACATACACATATTCATTCCCTTTTTTCTCTTCAACATATTTCACTTTCACATCCTTAAATCAAAAATTGACAGAGAGATGGATCAATGATCTAAATAAAGGAACTAAAACCATAAAAGTCTTAGAAGAAAACATAGGGGTAAACCTTCAAGACCTTGTTTCAACAATGGATTCTTGGATATGACACCAAAGCACAAAAAACAAAAGAGAAAATAAACAGGACTTCATCAAAATTAAAAGACATTTGTGTTTCAAAGGATTTCATCAAGAAAGTGAAGACATAAACTACAGAACAGGAGAAAATGCTTGGGAATCATGTATGTGATAAGCATTTAAAATTCAGAATATATAAAGAAGTCTTACAAAACTCAACAATAAAACATAAATAGTAGTTCTGGTAAGATGGCGGAATAGGCAGAAAGACCGCACAGACCCTCTTCAACAAAGAAAAGGGGAATTAACACAGACACAGAAGATAATCCTGGACCCCTGAGCCTTGAAGGGAAGGATATAGAAGTGGACTAAACCCCAACTAGCACAAGAATTTTCATGAAAACGCCAAAAAAGACGACAAACAGAACTGCCGTCAGCAGTTATCCTGATGGTACAGATAGCTTGAATATTGCCAAGTTGTGGTAGGACCTAAGAATTAACCTAAAAATCAGCTCTGCTACCCAGGGACTGCACTGACCACTGCTCTGATGGCTGTTGAATAAAAGGAGGAGCCACAAAGAGGAAGGCAGACTGAGCTGTGGACTTTGGCCTGTCTGTAGGACCCAGCCATTTTGAATGTTTACAAGCGGCTTGACCATTTTGAATATTTAAAATGACAGCAGTCTCCCAGATTCCAGGGACTTAAGAACAGGCTCCACTTGCCAGGAATCACAAGGACATTCCAGACGCTGACGACTGGAAAGATGCAACAGTCCCCTTGTTACTCTTATATCCCATGCCCTCCTGGTGAACGGAGGTGGGCAGCCATCCCTCACTCCCACCCACTTTCTCTGCCAGAAGGAATTCCATCCCAGTCTGTGTACTCGGACGGAGCCAGGTGTCCTGCCCGACCTGCCCCAACTTTTTTTCTTTTTTCTGTTGTTTAGTTTGTTTGATTTTGTCTGTTTTAAAACTGCTATTATTATTATTACTTTTGTCCTTTTTACCATTATTTTTTATTCTTCCCCTTCCAGGTTCTAGTTTTCAGCTTTTTTTCTTTTCCCTGTTCCTGGTTGCAATTTTTTTTTTCTTTCTCACGGTTAACCCCGTTCCTTGTTTGTGTGTGTGTGTGTTTCCCATTTTTTTCTTCATTATTCTCCTTCTCTACCTTTTTCCTCTTATTGTCCACTCCATAGATACTGCACGTTTTTTCTGTTTCTTCTTCTATTTCTCGTTTTTCTGTTTTTGGTTACTGTTCTGATGTGATTACACGGTGTATTTTTTGTCCATATGCTTTTACTTTTTTGATGGTTATTCGATTGTTATTTTTGTCTAATGCAGTGGAAGACAGCAACAGTCCCCATACGACACAACTACATCCACAACTCCAGCAGCTTCACTTATAGAGTGAGAGCCACCACTTCCGTCACCACCAACGAGCCAACGATAAACCACCAAGAAGAGCCTGACTCACCCTTGGCTGCTCTTCACAAACAGTTAACAGAGATCTAAATACAACAATGCCACGATATCTCGGAGGCAAAAGACCATCACAGTTCACACAAAGAAGCAAGATAAAGTGGTAGAAACAAGGGAAAAGGATACAGACTCAGAACACATCCCTGAGAAAGCAGCAGCATTGGAACTCTCTGATAAGGAATTCAAAAGAACTATATGTGGATATCTTCAAAGGATTGAGAGACAGATCAAGGATAAAACACACAAAACCCTAGAAGAACTTTGGAAGAAAATACAAGAATAAAACAACAAAATAAATAAAAAATTAGAAATGATTCTAAATCTACAGATAGAAATCCAGAAGATTAATACTAAATTGTCAGAAATAGATAACACATTGGAAGGGCAA
>NW_006925893.1:0-929 GCF_000298275.1 Orycteropus afer afer | reverse complement strand
TGATCAACATGGTGGCACTGAGGAAGAGGAAGACAGAGAGAGGTACATGAGAGGTACAGGCAACAAAGATGAACCCTTTTGCACATACAGTACTGTGTTGTCAGTGAAGGTAAATATGTGTGTACAGTTGGATAGATGGGTGGGCAGGCTGAACTATTAGGTATATCTATGAAGTGGGGAGTGTACCCAAGACCATGTATAGGTGTGGCAGACAATGGTCCTATAAGTGTATTTGTTTGATCTGAATTCCCAGGTGTGTATAGTAGAGCTGACAAGAGACAAGGTTTTAGTCACTTCTTGGTCACAGCCAGCTACCCAAAGTGACTGAGTAGTGCACCAGTGGGTTCGGGACCATAGTCACAGGGGACATCAAGCTCAATTGGCATAATATACTATACAAAACATTGTTCTACGTCCTACTTTGGCGAGTAGCAACTCGGATCTTAAAAGCTTGCAAGCAGCCATCTAGATGCAACGATGGGTCTCTCCTTGTCCAGAGCAAAGAAGAATGAAGAAAACCAAACATTCATGAAAACAATTAGTCCTAGCAACTGGTACACCATGCGATCTGCAGCCTATATGACTATGAGACCAGAAGAATTAGATGATGCCCAGTTACCACTGTCAACCACTCGGAGGGAGACCTATGTAGGATATCATGGATTGAGAGGGAGAACAATGTGGAAAAAATGCAAAATCTTTTGGAAAAAAAGAAAAATAAAGAGAGGGGGACCAGGTTTGCTGCTCTGATAGAGCCTGGTGGAACTACTGAGACTCTGGCTCCTACCTGTCCTTCAGGTCTAGAATTAAACCCACACCTGTGGCTCCCAGACAAACAAAAGACAGGCATATGACTTGAACATGTACCTGAGGTATATACACTCCTTGGAGAGAACAATCATGGGAGAAAGAAAGGCTGTTTATGCACA
>NW_006925892.1:10835-11458 GCF_000298275.1 Orycteropus afer afer | reverse complement strand
TAGGAGAATAATGAAGATAAAATGGGAAAAATACAAACAGAAAAGCAAGGAATGGGGAGAACCACAAGGAAGAAAGAAATGGGAGCCAGGAAAAGGAAAGAAAAAAAATAGTTGAAAACTAGAACCTGGGAAGGGAAAAGGAAAGAATAATAATAAAAAAGGTGAAAGAAAAAAAAGATCAAAATTTTAAAACAGACAAAAACAAACAAGCTGGGCAGTGCACCCAGGCTTTGTCAGAGCACACACACTGGGATGGAATTCCTGCTGTCCCAAAGTGAGGGATGGCCTCACCTCCGTTCACCAAGAGGGTGTCGTGTATAAGAGTATCAAAGGGAACATCGTATCTTTCCAGTCCTTAGTGTCTGCTATGTCCTTGCAGTCTCTGGCAAATTGAGCTTATTTTTAGGTCCTTGGAATCTTAGAGAACACTGTCACTTTAAATATCCAAAGTGGTTGAACTGCTTGTAAACATTCAAAATGATGGCGCCCTCTGGACAGCCAAAAGTCGACAGCTCAGCCCGTCTCCCTCTTGGCTGCTTCCCCTTTTATTCTTCAGCCACCAGTGAAGTCCTCCATGTAGCTCCTGGCTAGCAGGGCCAATCTTTAGGTTAATTTTTAGGTCC
>NW_006925892.1:4428-7615 GCF_000298275.1 Orycteropus afer afer | reverse complement strand
CTTGATCAGACACCTAAATATGATCTTTTGAATTCCTTATCAGGGAGTTCCAGTTCTGCTGCTTCCTCAGAGAAGTATTCTGGGTCTGTAACCTGGTCCTTTGGTTTCACTGCTTTGTCTTGTTTCTTTGTGTGGACTGTGATGGTCTGTTGTCTCTGAGTCATTGAGATTTTGTATTTATATTTAATTGGTGATTGCATGTTCATGTGATTCACTGATGATTTTCTTTTCCTTTTTTTTTTTTGTTATATCTGAGTAAGCAGGATACTCTTTCCCTCTATTCACTGGTTGGAAGCACTTATGGAGTAACTACCTGTCTCCCGGTGGGTGTGATAGAGAGTGAGAATGGGTGCACAGAGCTCTGTTAGCTGTTTATGAAACACAGTTAAGAATGAGTCAGACTCATATTGGCTGCAATCTATCATTGGACAGTTGGTGCAGAAGCAAATGGTGACCCTCACTCAGTAGGTAAGGCTGTAGGAAGTGTGGGTATGGTAGGGTCTTATGGGCCTGGTTACTGTCTCCCACTCAGTTAGACAAAAACAACAGCAACAATGAAAAAAAAAAAACCAAAAAAGTGCAAACAAGAGCACAGAAAACACACACCATGTAAGTACACAGGAACAATCACCAAAAAACGGAAAGGAAGGGCAATAAATGAGAAGAAATATTTAAAGAAACATTTTTAAAAGACACAAATACAAATAGAAAGGAAAAGAAGCTACCATATATGGAGAGGCGGAATAAGATAACAGAAAAAGGGTGAAAGAATAATAAAGAAAAAAATGATAAAAATGCAAGAAAGAAAAAAAGAAGAGATGGTATGGACTAAAAGAAAGAACAAACATGGGAACCAGGACAAGGGAAGAGAAAAAAAACAAAAAGTAGAACCTGGGAAGGGAAAAGGAAAGAATCAAGATAAATAAATAAAAAGCAGTTAAAAAAGACTAATTTAAAAACAAAGAGAAAAAACATATGGGAGTGTTGGGGGGCAGGGCACCCTGGTTCTGGCAGAGCACTGACTAGGATGGAATTCCTGTCGTCCAGAAGGGGGTTGGCACTTGGGTATGGCTACACCTCCATCCAACAGAAGCGTGTAAGGTATGAGAGTAACAAGGACAATGTTCCATCTTTCCAGTCATCAGCCTGTAGTGTGTTTGCTGGTGCTGGGCTGTCCTTGTCAAGCAGAGTGTATTCTTAGGTCACTGGGATCTGAAATGCTACTACTGCTTTAAATATCCAAAATGGCCACACATCTTGTAAATATTCGAAATGGCTTCACTGTCTCAACAGCTGAAAGTCCTCAGCACAGTTTATCCCCTTCTTTATTGTTTCATTTTTAGTTGTCAGTCTCCATTGCAGTTGTCCATGCAGCCCTTTGCAAGCAGGACCTATTTTTAGTTATTTTTTGTATTTTAGATATTAAAACTGTCCGTGCCATCAGGATAGCTAACAGTCCACAGCTCTTTTTGTCTCCTTACTCACTGTTTTCATTCAGGTTCTTCTACTACATGATATTTAATCCACTTCTGTATTCTTCTTTTCAGAGCTCAGGGCTCCAGGATTATCTGCTGTATCTGTGTCCAGTGGTTTTTCTTTTCTTTGTTGAAGAGGGTCTGTGTAGTTTAGCTGTCTATTCCTCCACATTAGTGAAAGTCTCAAGACCCTTTGTAGTATTCTGAGTTTTCAAATTTATTGAGGTTTGCTTTGTGATCTAATGTATGGTCTATTCTGGAGAATGTTCTGTTCTTCATTAGGGAATGTTTACATTCTGGAAAAGAGTGTATATTGCATTGTTAGGTGAAGTGTTCTATATATTTCTGTAAGTTCCAGTTGGTGTTATTATTTAGTTCTTCTGTGTCTTTGTTGAGTTTCTTTCTAGTTCTGGCCTTTATTGAAAGTTGTGTATCGAAGTCTCCTACTATTGTGGTATTGTCTGTCTCTCTTTTCAAATCTGTTAAAGCTTATTTATGTATTTTGGGGCTCTTTCACTGGGTGCATAGATATTTATTATGGTTGTGTCCTCTTGTTCAATTAGTCCTTTAATCACTATATAATATTTTCCTAGTCTTTTATGATGGTGTTTCTTCTTTTTAAAGTCTATTTTATTAGCATTAATAATGCCACTCTTGCTCTCTCTCTCTCTTTTTTTTTTTTTTTGCCATTTGCTTGATACATTTTTTCCAATCTTTGATTTTTAACTTATTTTTGTTTTTCTGTCTAAGATATGTCTCTTGTAGACAGTATATTGATAGGTCATGTTTTCATATCCAGTCTGCAGTGCTCTGTCTCTTGATTGGTGCGTGGAATCTGTTTATATTAAGTGTAATTAATGACAAGTATGACTTTATTGTAGTCATTTTGTTGTGTGTGATTTCCTTGGGTTGCTTATTTTGGGGCTATTGTTTCAGTATTAGCTATATATTTTCCCTTTCTTCTTTTTTATTTGATGGAAATGTTTTTTAATTTTCTTTGTGGTTACACTGTGATTTATTCTTTTCTTCCCAAGTGTAAAACAGTCCATTCTAAGTTGAAATCATCTTTACTTCCTCTCCATTTGGAAGGTCTGTATCTATGTTATTTTCCTTTCTTTTTGCTTTGTAGCTGTCCTCTTTTACAAATTGACCTCTCTGGTTCCCTGTTTTCAATCTCTTAAGTTGATTTTACTTTACATGCTTTTAAATATATTTTTTCCTGTGTTATGTTGTCCAGTGTGTTAATCACCTGTTGCCTGCTATTGGTTTTCTGTCCAAATGATTCCCTTCAGCATCTCTTCTGAGGTTGGTTTGGTTTTTGAAATTCCCTTAATTTCTACTCATCTGGAAATGATAAAGGATTTATTTGTTCCTTTAGCCATTTGTTTTCTGATTTAGCCATTTTTCTTACCTGATTTTTGTTCCTCAAGTCTTTCATTATTGAGTTTTTTTTATCAAAAAAACTTTTTATTTATGGGGGGAAAAAACCCCACAAGAACCACGGAAAGGAAGGAAAAGAAATACTGAAAAGTAGGAAAGGAACAACAGCAACAACAACAACAAAAAAATTATAATTAAGGAATAAAAGATGGAGGGGGAGGGTGGCAAGGTACCCACATAATGTTCTGCTGGCCAAGTAGAACTTCCAGAAGGAGTGACTGGGTGTAGTGTGCCTGACTCTAGACAAGTTCCTGCTACCCCAGATGTCTTAC
>NW_006925892.1:1282-1793 GCF_000298275.1 Orycteropus afer afer | reverse complement strand
TACCTCTCTATGTCTTTCTCTTCCTCAATGCCACCATATTGATCACTCACATTTGGTACATTGCCCTTCTCTTCACCCAAATCAATACTTATTTCTACCTATCTAACAGCGTTCCCTCCTCTCCCCTCCCATCCCTGGTAACCAACAAAGAAAATTTTCGAGGGCTGTGGCCTGCTTCTAATATATATATATGGATGCCCTGGGAAAATTGTCTGGCCTTCTGTGGGATTTGGACCCTGCATCTGGCTCATAATCATTTCCAGTCCCTGTATCTGGCTCATCATTACCTCTGCTTCCTGCCGTATTACCTGCTGATCTTGGGATTGTTGCCTTCATAGCCTGTGAGCTAGCAATCTGCCATTTTACATGCTGATCTTGAATTTGTCAGCCTCCAAAGCCAGCAGCTTGGTATATTGCCTGCTGAGCTTGGGTTCATCAGCCCCTGCAGCTGCATGAGTCAAGAGTAGTCTCTAGCAGCTTGATATTTGACCAGTGTACTTTGATCTTGCCA
>NW_006925892.1:0-1182 GCF_000298275.1 Orycteropus afer afer | reverse complement strand
TTATGAATAGCAGTGAAATACTGATATGTTACAGAAAAAGTATCAAAAAAAGATGGAAAGAATATACAGAGTCACTGTGCCAAAAAGAATTGATCAACATTCAACCATTTCAGCAGGTAGCGTATGCTCAAGCACCAATGGTATTGAAGGAAGAAGTCAAGCTGCACTGAAGAAATTGTCAAAAAACAAGACTCAAGGAATTGAAAGAACACCCTGAGATGTTTCATAAACAGATGCAGTGCTGGAGGTGCTCACTTGTTTATGCCAAGAAATTTGTAAGATAACTACCTGGCCAACCAACTGGAAGAGATCCTTATGTATGCCTATTCCAAAGAAAGATGATCCAACAGAATGCAGAATATTGTCTAACCATATCATTAATGTCACACACCAGTAACATTTTAATGAGATAATTCAAAATGGTTATAGCCAGAAATTCAGGCCAGGTTGAGAAGAGGGCATGGAATAAGAAATATCATTGCTGATGTCAGATGGATCTTGACTGAAAGCACAGAATACCAGAAAGATGTTTATCTGTGTTTTATTGACTATGCAAAGGCATTCTACTGTGTGGGTAACATTGTGAAGAATGAGAATTCCAAAACACTTAGTGCTCATGAGGAACCTACATAGACCAAAAGGCAGTTGCTTGAAGAGAACAAAGGGATACTGAATGGTTCAAAATCAGGAAAGGGCTGCATCTTGTCACCGTATGTTTTGGTTATCTACTGCTGCTCTAAGAAAATAACACAGGGGCATGGCTTGAACAAACAGGGTTTTATTCTCTTAGAGTTTAGGAGGCTAGGAGTCTGAGTTTGAAGTGCCCAGCTCTAGGGGCTGAGTAAAGGCCCCTCGACTTTGTGCTTCAGTGCTACTTCTTATTCCTGGCCCACTGGAGCTGGAGGCATCTCTTTACTTAGGCAGCTGCTGACTACTGAGGCTGACAAAACCCACGGTCGACAAGTAAAATGACATAGTCCCAAGATTATCAAGCAACACATTGGGCAACTAGTTCAAGTCCAGAAACAGTCCCAAGATTGGTGTGATAGTTGGAGCTGTGTGTCAACTTGACTTGACCACAATTCTGTGTGATTTAAGCTGTTGCGATGTGGTTATTCCCATGATGGGATCAAATGATTATGTTTTGAGCAGGCAATCTGTTGAAAGGGAGTTTCCCTAGGG
>NW_006925891.1:9879-10488 GCF_000298275.1 Orycteropus afer afer | reverse complement strand
CTTTGGGTAGAACTGACATTTTCACAATGTTCAATCTTCCTATCCATGAGCATGGGATGTTCTTCCATTTATGTAGATCTCTTATGGTTTTCTGAAGCAGTTTTTTTTTTTTTTTTTAAGAAAGAAATCAGCCTTTTCTTTATTTCTGAAGATAAGGAATTGTTTATTATAATCTTTTTCACAAGTATTTGGTTAAAGTTACAAAGCAGGTTATAACTTTCACCACCTTTTAAATGTTCCAGTGTTTTCATATTCTTAAAGTTTTGTCTCTGATAATGTAAAATGTTTGAATTCCACCATATAGCTACTTGCTCAATAGTATGTCTATCTAGTCAACTGCAGTTTTACAAGGCATGTCGTGCTCTGGTGAGCAGCAGATACATTTTTGAATTTGGTCTTTTTTTTTTTTTTTTTCTTTTCATTGTGATTTGGTTGAAGTATTTTTTTATAGTTTTCTTTTTTACAGGTCTTTTGTGTCCCTGGTAAGATTTATTTCCAAGTATTTAATTTTGGGGGTAGCTATTGTAAATGGTATTGATTTCCTTATTTATTTTCAGCAATCTTTTTGCTAGTGCAGAGGAATCCAACTGATTTTTGGATGTTGATCTT
>NW_006925891.1:5801-7511 GCF_000298275.1 Orycteropus afer afer | reverse complement strand
TATTGTTTAGCTCTTCTGCATCTTTGTTGAGTTTCTTTCCAGTTGTTCTATCTTTCATTGAAAGTGGTGTATTAAAGTCTCCCAGTATGACTGTGGACTCATCTGTTTGAATTTTCAAGTCAGATTTATGTATTTTGGGGTTCTTTCATTGGGTCCATAGATATTTATTATGGTTATATCTTCTCATTCAATTGATTCTTTAATCATTATATAATGTCTTTCCTTGTCTTCTATGTTTTTTTTTTTTTTTTGGTCTTAAAGTCAATTTGATCAGAAATTAATATTGCTGGGGAAACTCACCAAAATGGCAGAATAGGCAGAAAATCTTTACAGACCCTCTTCAAAAAAGAAAAGTGGAACCAATTAACACAGACACAGAAGATAATCCTGGACCCCTGAGCCTTGAAGGGAAGGATATAGAAGTGGACAAAACCCCAAGTAGCAGAAGAATTTGCATGAAAATATCAAAAAAGGAGACATATGGACTTGCGGTCTGGCAGCTATCCTGAGCAATTCTGGTGATACAGACAGCTTGGAGATTCCCAAGTGGTGGAAGAACCTAATGGTTAATCTAAAAATCAGCCCTGCTAGCCAGGGAATGCATGGAGGACTACTCTGGTGGCTGGGGAATAAAAGGAGAAGCAGTGATGAAGAGGAAGATGGGCTGAGCTCTGGACTTCTGCCTGTTGGAGGGCACCACCATTTTGAATATTTACAAGCGGCTTGACCATTTTGGATATTTAAAAGACAATGCTCTATGAGATTCCAGGGGCTTAAGAAGAGGTTCTGAATTCCAGTAACCCCAAGGACACTCTGGACCTGCACAACTGAAAAGATGCAACATTCCTCTTGTTACTCTTATACTCCACAACCTTTTCGTGAATGGAGTTGCACCACTCCCCACTCCCACTCACGTTCTGGGCCCACAGGAACTCCATCCCAGTCTGTGTGCTTGGATGGAGACTGGATGCCCTGCCCTGTCCTGAACTGATTTTTTTCTTTTTCTTTTTTCTGGTGTTTAGTTTGCTTATATTTCTCATGGTTAACCTTGCTCCTTGTTTTTTTTTTTTTTTTTGTTGTTGCATTTTTCCAATATTATTTTCTTCATTATTCTCATTCTCTACCCTTTTTCTCTCTTAGTACAATATCTTCAAATAGTGCAGGTTTTCTTTCTTCTTTTCTGCCTTTTTTCTTTTTTTGGTTACAGTTCCCTTGTGATTATATAGTGTATTTTTTGTCTATTTGCTTTTAGTTTTTTGATGGTTACTCAATTGTAATTTTTGTCTAACTAAGTGGGAGACAGCAAGAGTCCCCATAAGATACAACTACATCCACACCTCCTGCAACTTCACTTCCTGAGACAGAGCCACTAACTCCTTCTCCACCAACAGGCCAATTATAAAAAAAAACCACCAAGAAGAGCCTGAATCATTCTTGGCTGCTCTTCACAAACAGTTAACAAAGATCTTAATACAATACCACAAGGTCTGGGAGACAACAGACCATCACAGTCCACACAAAGAAGCAGGATAAAGTGGTAGAAACAAGGGAACAGGATGCAGACCCAGAACACATCCCTGAGGGACAAGCAGCATTGGAACTCTCTGATAAGGAATTCAAAAGAATTATCTTTAGGTATCTTCAAAGGATTGAGAGACACACCAAAGAAAACACAGAAAAAACCTTAGAAGAATTTTGGAAGAAAATACA
>NW_006925891.1:4518-5701 GCF_000298275.1 Orycteropus afer afer | reverse complement strand
AAGGAATTCAAAAGAATTATCTTTAGGTATCTTCAAAGGATTGAGAGACACACCAAAGAAAACACAGAAAAAACCTTAGAAGAATTTTGGAAGAAAATACAGGAACACAATGACAAAATAAATAAAAAATTAGAAATGATTCTAAATGTACAGATAGAAATCCAGAAGATTAATACTAAATTGTCAGAAATTGATAACACATTGGAAGGGCAAGGGGTAGAATTGATGCAATGGAAGACAGAATTAATTAAATCGAAGACAAACACCTGAACACGTCTTTGGAAAGGGATCAATTAGAAAAAAAATCAAAACAAAATGAAGAAAGCCTAAGGTTCATGTGGGATACCATCAAAAGGAATAACCTACTTGGCATTGGAATTCCAGAACAGGAAGAGAAAAATAAAACTACTGAGAAAATTTTCCAAGATTTGATGGAGGAGAACTTTCCTGATATGGTGAAAGATGAGAATATATCCATCCAGGAAGTCCAACCCCAAAAGAAAATAACCAAGACACATCATCATCAAACTCACAAAAACCAAAGACAAAGACAGAATCCTGAGAGCAGCATGAGAAAAACAAAAAGTTACCTACAAAGGACAGCCAGTAAGAATAAGCTCTGAATTCTCAGCAGAGACTATGCAAGTGAGAAGGCAATGGAATGGTATATATAAAACCCTGAACGAGAAAAATTTTCATCCAAGAGTTATATTCCCAGTAAAATTATCCCTCAAATATGATGGTGAAATTAGGAGATTTCCAGATAACTAGAAGCTAAGAGAATTTGTCAAAACCAGACCAACCTTACAAGAGATGCTAAAGGGAGTCCCTTGAACAGAGAACCAAAAATAGCAAATAACAATCGACCATTAATACACAAGATGACATAATCCAGAAATCACAGCTATGGACATAGCTAAAGTAAAATGAGCTTACAAGACTGTAAACAGGGAACCAGAGATGTCAAGTGGCAAGTGAGGACAACAATAAACAAAAAGAGGGAAAAGACTGTAGTTACAGAACTTCTAAATGGTGAGAAAGTTAAGAGAGTTGCAAGATAGAATGGACTGTTTTAAACTCAGGGAGAAAATTATAAATCATAGGGTAACCTCAAAGAAAAATGATAAACCTTCATATAACAGTAAAAATGAGGACAAGCAAACATACTCAGCAAAATCTAAAA
>NW_006925891.1:2485-3028 GCF_000298275.1 Orycteropus afer afer | reverse complement strand
AGTCGGGGCCGACTCGACGGCACATAACAACAACAACAACAACATGAAGAACTGTACTCCAACAAATTTGAAAATCTGGAAGAAATGGACAGATTCCTAGAGACACACCACTTACGTAAACTAACACATACTGATGTGGAAAAGTTGAACAGGCTCATCACAAAAGAAGAAATTGAACAGGTCATCAAAAAATTACTAACTAAACAAAGTCCTGGCCCAGACGGTTTCACCGGAGAATTCTACAAAACATTCAGAAAACAAATGATACCAATCCTACTCAAGCTATTCCAAAGCATAGAAAAGTATGGAATCCTCCCTAACTCATTTTATGAAGGAAGTATAACTTTGATACCAAAATCAGGCAAAGACAACACTCTAAAGGAAAACTACAGAACAATTATCCCTCATGAATACAGATGCAAACATCTTCAACAAAATCCTAATCAATAGACTACCACAACATATCAAGAAAATCATTCATTATGACCAAGTGGGGTTCATATTAGGTATGCAAGGATGGTTCAACATTAGAAAAACAATCAA
>NW_006925891.1:0-999 GCF_000298275.1 Orycteropus afer afer | reverse complement strand
CTCAATAACAAAAAGACAAACAATCCAATTAAAAAATGGGCAGAAGATATGAATAGACACTTCACCAAGGAGGATATTCAATCGGGCAACAAACATATGAATACATGCTCACAATCATTAGCTATTAGAGAGATGCAAATCAAAACAACAATGAGATACCATCTTGCTCCAGCACTAGTAGCGATGTTCAGCAAGACAGAAAATAACACATGCTGGTGAGGTTGTGCAGAGATTGGGACTCTCATACACTGCTGGTGGGACTAAAATGATATAACCATTGTGGAAAGCAGTATGGTGATTCCTTAAAAATTTGGAAATAGAAATACCATTTGACCGAGTCATTCCATTACTAGGTATATATCCTAAAGAAGTGAGAGCCATGACAAGAACAGACATATGCACACCCATATTCATTGCAGCACTATTTACAGTAACCAAAAATGGAACCAACCTATGTGTCCATAAACTGACGAATGGGTAACTAAACTATGGTACATACACACAATTCAATACTATGCAATGCTAAAGAATAACATAGAATCTGCAAAACACCACATAATGTGGATGAACTTGGAGGATATTATGCTGAGTGAAATAAATCAATCAAAAAGGACAAATATATTAGTCTGTTATTGTAAAAGTCAAGGAAAGGTTTATCTATGGAAAGAAATTTTCTTTGTTGGTTACCAGGGGTAGGAGGGGAGGGGAGGGAACACTGTTAGATAGATAGAGATAAGTATTGCTTTGGGTGAAGAGAAGGGCAATGTACCAAATTTGAGTGATCAATATGGAAGCATTGAGGAAGAGAAAGACATAGAGATGTATGTGGGAGGTACAGACAACAAAGATGAACCCTTTTCCACATACAGTACTGCATTGTCAGTGAAGGCAAACATGAGTATACAGGTGGACAGATGGGTGGACAGGCTGAACTATTATGTATGTCCATGAAGAGGGGAATGTATGCAAGAACATGTATAAGGTTGGCAGACAATGGTC
>NW_006925890.1:11106-11963 GCF_000298275.1 Orycteropus afer afer | reverse complement strand
CCATAGTTTGGTCATCCACTCTTCTGCTGATGGGCACATAGGTTGTTTCCAACTTTTTGCTATTGTAAACAGTGCTGTGATGAACATGAGTGTGCATATATCTCTTTCTGTCCTGGCTCTCACTTCTCTAGGATATATACCTAGTAGTGGGATTGCTGGGTCAAATGGTATCTCCAATCCCAGTTTTCTAAGGAATCGGCATATTGTTTTCCACAGTGGTTGTATCACTTCACAGTTCCACCAGCAGTGTATGAGAGTCCCAATCTCTTTACATCCTGGCCAGCATTGGTTATTTTCTGTCTTGTTGAACCTTGCCATCAGCGTTGGGGTGAGACAGCAACTCATTGTTGTTTTGATTTCATTTCTCTGATGGCCAATGATTGTGAGCATCTCTTCATGTATTAGCTGGCCACCTGAATATCCTCCTTGGTGAAATGTCTATTCATGTCTTGTGCCCATTTTTCATTTGGATTGTTAATTCTTTGGTGTTGAGGTGTTGGAGTTTTATATAAATCTTAGAGATAAGTCCCTTGACAGATATGTTGCTGTCATTTTTGTTACGTGCTTTTTTGTGGTGTCGATTTCTTTGTTCCATATAATTTTTTACGCTGAGCTCGTCTTGTTTATGAATCATGTTATCACTTCCTTTGTTGCTATTGTTTTAGTATTTGCCAAATATTTGTGCTGGTCCTCTTTTTTATTTTGATGTGAAGGTTTATAATTTTTCTTTGAGGTTACCCTGTGATTTATAGTTTTCTTCCCAAATTTAGAACAGTCCATTCTATCTTGTAGTTATCTTGACATCCCTATCATCTGTTGTTGTTGTTATGTGCCGTTGAGTCAGCCCCGACTCATAG
>NW_006925890.1:7175-7896 GCF_000298275.1 Orycteropus afer afer | reverse complement strand
TCCATCTTACCAGAAGTCTCCTCAGCAAATTCTTGAGGCAATTTTTTTAACTAACAAATACATGGTGAGGGAAAGTTGTAAACAGTACCTTATTTTTGATAACTATATAATATTCCATCTAACATTCTGTATATATTAGTTTTCTGTTGCTACATAACAAATAACTTCAAAGCTTAGTGGCCTAAAAGAACAACACTCATCATTTCTCAGCTTCTGTGGAGTAGGAATTTGAGAGGAGCTCAGCTGGGATTATCTGGCTTAGTGTGTCTCATGGGCTTCCAGACCAGTGTTGGCTAAGGCTACTGTCATGTTAAGGCTTCACTAAGACTGTAGAATCCACCTCAAGGTGGCTCACTCACTTTTCTGTTAAGTTGGTTCTTCTCCATGTGGACTATCAACATCACTTGACCTGTTTCAGAAAAAGCCATCCAAGAACCCATGGTAGAAGTTACATGTCTTTTATGGCCTACCCTTGAAAGTCAAGCATCATCATTACTAACATATACTATTGATCACTAAGCCTGCTTAATTAAATGTGGAAGGGAACTACAAAAGGAAATATATACCAAATGGTGAAGACCACTGGGGGCTACCATGAGATAGTTGGGCTTGTGGGTGTTTCTTTTATGAAAAACAATCTTCTACTGCAGAGATTCTGAAATAATTATTTCAAATATTTCTTCTGACTATTCTCATCAGTACATTCATTCATTTTTTTTTT
>NW_006925890.1:3006-3478 GCF_000298275.1 Orycteropus afer afer | reverse complement strand
TAAAGTCAATTTTATCAGAAATGAATATTGTCATTCCTGCTCTTTTCTGGTTGCCATTAGCTTGATATATCTTTTTCCAACCTTTTATTTTTAGTCCATTTTTGTCTTCGTTTCTAAGGTGTGTCTCTTGTAGACAACATATTAATAATGGGTTATGTTTTCTTCTCCAATCTGCAACTCTCTGTCTCTTGAGTGGTGGATTTAATCCATTGACATTCAGTGTAATTATTGACAAGTATGTATTGGTTGCTGTCATTTGGTTATGTTTTTTCGTGGTGTTTTTTGTTTCTTTGTCCATATAATTTTCTGTGTTGAACTCGTTATGTTTACGAATCATGTTGTCATTTCCTTTGTTGCTGTTGTTTTAGTATTTGCTAAATATTTGTGCTTGTCCTCTTTTTTACTTTGATGTGAAAGTTTATCATTTTTCTTTGAGGTTACCCTGTGATTTATAATTTTCTCCCCAAGTTTA
>NW_006925890.1:0-1087 GCF_000298275.1 Orycteropus afer afer | reverse complement strand
CACATAGGTTATTCCTTCTGATGGTATCCCACATGACCCTTAGGCTTTCTTCATTTTATTTTGATCTTTTTTTGATTGAAAAATATTTCTATCCAAAGAAGTATTCAGGTATTTGTCTTCAATATCATTAATTCTATCTTCAATCGATTCTATTCTACTCCTTTGTCCTTTCAATGTATTATCTATTTCTTACAATTTAGTATTAATCTTCTGAATTTCTATTTGCAGATTTTGTATCATGTCTAATTTTTCATTTATTTTGTTATTTTCTTCTGAAATTTTTCTAGGGTTTTGTCTGTGTTTTCCTTAAATTTGTCAGTATTTTCCTTGATCTGTCTCTCAGTCCTTTGAAAATATCTAAGTATAATTCTTTTGAATTCCTTAACAGAGAGTTCCAATGCTGCTTCTTCCTCAGGGATATGTTCTGGGTCTGTATCCTGATCCCTTGTTTCTACCACTTTATCTTTCTTCTTTGTGTGGATTGTGATGGGCTGTTGTCTCTGAGACACTGTTACCTTGTTTTATTTATATTTAATTGGTGATTGTATGTTGGAGTGACTTGTCCATGATTTTCATTTTCTTTATTTTGTTTGCATGTATCTGAGTAAGCAGGGTACTGTGCTCCTCTATATGTTAGTTGGCAACACTTATGCACTTGCAACTTGTCTCCTGGTGGATGTGATAGAGAATGAGAGTGGTTGCACAGATCTCTGTTAACTGTTTATGAAGCACAGTTAAGGGTGAGTCAGGCTCTTCTTAGTGGTTATTTATCATTGGCCAGTTTGTGGAGAAGGAGTTGGTGCCTCTCACTCAGTAAGTGGACTGCAGGAGGCATGGATGGGTGCGTCATATGGGAATGGTTGCTATCTCCTACTCAGTTAGACAAAAACAACAATTGAAAAAGCATGAAAAAAGTAAAAGCAAGTGGACAAAAAATACACTGCATAAACACACAGGAACAATCACCAAAAAGAGAAAAAAAGAAAACAAAGAAGAAGAAAGGCCATAAATGATAGAAAATATTTAAAGAAATACTTTAAAAAGCCAAAATAAATATTCATAGGAAAAAGGGAGGGAAAAAAAAAAA
>NW_006925889.1:9558-10366 GCF_000298275.1 Orycteropus afer afer | reverse complement strand
TTCTGTGTCTGTATTTATTGGTTTCCCTTTTCTTTGTTGAAGAGGGTCTGTGCAATCCTTCTGCCTAGTCCGCCATCTTGCCCCGCCTCCCCCCTTTTCTATATTTTTGTGGTTTATTCTGTCTTTTCTCCTTTTTCTTCTCTACTTCTCCTTTTTCCCCCATCACCCCTCACAAGAAGATATTAATTTTCCAATAGTCAGCTATATCAGACAGTTTTTCACTGCTATTCATAAGGTTTTTTTTTTTTTTTTTTTCCGGAAGTGGATGGCCCTGTCCTTTTTCCCAGTCAGTCTTAGTCTGGAAGCTCCATTGAAACCTGTCCACTATGGGAAAATCAGCTCATATTTGAAATATTGGTGGTGTAGCTTCCAGCCTCAAAGCAACATGCAAGCCACAACATTACAAAAAACTGACAGATGAATGGTGGGTGGAAGAGCTATAGCATACCTCAAATGATAGCACAAATCTAACTCTATTACCTCTCCACTACTCAGCCATATCTACTGAAATAACCATATCACCCAATGGATGGCACCACTACTAACTTCTACACCACTGGATCAGGGACAGATGTTGGACAACACCTCCTCCTCCTAACTGCAGCTCATCTTCATAACAAACAGAAACCCACACCCACGTTACCAACCATTATTAAGCCAATCCAGAGACAGTTGGGGAGTGCCCCAGTGGTGCCAAGCTAAAAACCAAAGAACCACACCTGCCTCATTCATCTGGATATATTGAAACAAAGTGAAACAAACAAACAAAAAAAAAAACAGAGTGAAAGAAATAAAAACATAATCAATA
>NW_006925889.1:6735-7921 GCF_000298275.1 Orycteropus afer afer | reverse complement strand
AGAAAAATATACCAAGCAAATGGCAACCAAAAAAGAGCAGGAGTAGCAATATTAATTTCTGATAAAATTGACTTTAAGACAAAAACCACCATAAGAGACAAGGAAGGACGTTATATAATGATTAAAGGATCAATTCAACAAGAGGACATAACTATAATAAATATATATACACCCAATAAAAAAGCCCCAAAATACATAAACTAGACTTTAAGAGAACTGAAAAGACAAATAGATGAATCCACAGTTGTAGGAGCAAATTTTAAAGCACCGCTGTCAATGAAAGACAGAAATGGAAAGAAACTCAACACAGATACAGAAGAACTAAACAATACAATCCAACAACTTGACCTTAGAGACAGCTACAGGGTACTTCACCCAACAACAGCACAATATACATTATTTTCCAGTGCACATGGAAAATTCCCCAGGATAGGCCATAGGTTAGGCCACAAAGCAAACCTTAATAAATTTAAAAACATTGAAATCCTGAAAGCTATCTTCTCAGATCATGTTGTTGTTGTTATGTGCCATTCAGTTGGATCCGACTCATAGCAACCCTTCCTTGGGTTTCTGAGGTGGTATCAGCATGCAAATAGCTTGCTCGATCTTCCTTCCGAGGAGTGGCTGGTGGGTTTGAACTGCCAGCCTTCTGGTTAGCAGTCAAGTGCCTTAGGCACTATGCTACCTCAACAATAGGAAGATAAATGGAAAAACAGCAAACACTTGGAAACTGAATAACACCTCTCCTTAAAAATGACTAGGTAACAGAAGGAATAAAAAAATGAAATAATAAAATTCCTGGAATCAAATGAGAATAAAAACACAATGCATCAAAATCTTTGGGAGAAAGCAAAAGCAATAATCAGAGTCCAATTAATAACAATAAATGTACACATCAAAAATGAAGAAAGAGCCAAAATCAACACCTTAGACCAATACAACCAACAATTAGTTAAAAAACTACAAAGAAAAGCCTATAGTCACCAAAAGAAAAGAAATAATAAAGATTCGAACAAAAATAAATGAAACAGAAAACAGAAAGACAATAGAAAACAATGAACAAGACTAGAAGCTGTTTTTTTGAAAAGATTAATAAAATTGAAAAACCACTGGCAAATTTAACAAAGGAAAAGAGGGAGAGAATACAAATAACACAAATAAGAAACAAAATGGGTGACATCACAAC
>NW_006925889.1:4661-5936 GCF_000298275.1 Orycteropus afer afer | reverse complement strand
GATTAAAAAAAAAAAAAAAAAACTCTCTGCAAAATAGGAATAGAAGGGAAATTCCTCAACATATGAAGGGCATACATACACAACCAACAGCCAACATTATACTCAATGGAAAGAGACTGAAAACATTCCCCTTGCAAACAGGAACCAGACAAGGATGACCTCTATCACCACTCCTATTCAACATTGTTTTAGAAGTCTTAGCTAGGGAAATAAGGCAAGAAAGGGAAATCAAGGGCATCCAAATCAACAAGGAAGAATTACAACTATCCTTATTTGCTGATGATATGATCCTATGCATAGAAAACCCAAGAGACTCAGGAGGAAAACTACTAGAACTAATCAGAGACTTAGCATAATGGCAGGAAAACATTCAAAAATCAGTTGGATTTCTCTATACCAGCAAAGAGATTGCTGAAAAAGAAATAAGGAAAACAATATCATTTACAATAGCTACAAATAATAATAATAATAACAACAAAACAAAAATAAAATACTTGGGAATAAATCTTACCAGAGACACGAAAGACCTGGACAAAGACAACTACAAAACACTACTTCAAGAAACCATGATATCTACATAAATGGAAGAACACACCATGCTCATGGATACAAAGACAGAACACTGTGAAAACATCAATATTACCCAAAGCACTCTATATATTCAATGCAATTACAATCCAGATCCCATCAACATTCTTTAAGGATAAGGAAAAACCAATCACTGGTTCCGGTAAGATGGTGGACTAGGCAGAAAGACTGCACAGACTCTCTTCAAGAAAGAAAAGGAAAACCAACTAACACAGACACAGAAGATAATCCTGGACCCCTGAGTCTTGAGGGAAGGATATAGAAGTGGACTAGACCCCAACTAGCAGATTTTTGCATGAAAATATCAAAAAACGAGACATACGGAGCTGCAGTCTGGCAGCCATCCTGAGCGATCCTGATGGCACAGACAGCTTAGAGAGTGCCGAGTGGTGGTAGGACCTAAGAATTAACCTAAAAATCAGCCCTTCTAGCCAGGGACTGCACAGAGGACTGCTCTGGTTGCTGGGGAATAAACTGAAAAGGCAAAGAGAAAGGCGGGCTGAGCTGTGGACTTTTACCTGTTCAGAGGGTGCCGCCATTTTGAATGTTTCCAAGCATCTTGACCATTTTGGATATTTAAAGAGACAGTGCTCTCTGATATTCCAGGGGCTTAAGAACAGGTTCTGCCTGCCAGCAACCCCAAGGACACTCGAGATTAGCACAACTGAAAAGGTGCAACATTTTTTT
>NW_006925889.1:3383-4206 GCF_000298275.1 Orycteropus afer afer | reverse complement strand
TCCTCAGAAGGAAGATGGGGCAATCTACTTCCATAGTGATACTGCCTCGGAAACCCAAGGAGGGGTCACTATGAGTCGGGTCCTACTCAACAGCAAATAACAGCAACAACAACAACATTATTATTGACATTTTTGTCCTTTTTACTATTATTCTTTATTTTGCCCCTCCCAGGTCCTAGTTTTCAACTTTATTTTCTTTTCCCTGTTCCTGGTTGAAAATTTTTTTAATTTAACTTTATTTCCCTTTTTTTTCTCATGGTTAACTATGTTCCATGTTTTTCTTTTTGCATTTTTCCCATATTTTCTTCATATTTTCCTTCTCTACCTTTTTTCTCTTGGTGCCCTATGCTCAGATATTGTACGTTTTCTTCTTCTCTTTCCCTTTTTTCTTTTTCTTTGGTTACTGTTCCTGTGTGATTACATGGTGTATTGTTTGTCCATGTGCTTTTAGTTTATTGATGGTTATTCAATTGTAATTTTTGTCTAACTGAGTGGGAGACAGCAACAGTCCCCATAAGATACAACTAGGCCCACACCTCCTGCAACTTCACTTACTGAGCAAGAGCCACTACCTCCTTCCTCCACCAGCGGGCCAAAAATAAAAATCACAAAGAAGAGCCTAAATCACCATTGGTTGCTCTTCACAAACAGTTATCAGAGATGTAGATACAATGCCATGATGCCTCAGAATCAACAGACCATCACAGTCCACACAAAGAAGCAGGATAAAATGGTAGAAACAAGGGAGCATGATACAGACCCAAAACACATCCTTGAGGAAGAAACAGCATTGGAACTCTCTGATAAGGAATTCAAAAGAATT